>NC_133766.1:14983636-15286666 GCF_036562045.2 Rhinolophus sinicus | reverse complement strand
TGCCCTGGTATTCGCCTACAGATTTTTTTTTCCTTTCAGCTTAACTCAGTGATTCTTGATTTTACTGTGCATAAAATTGCTGTGCAGAATTCTGCATGTGAATCATGTATACTGTGCTTTAGGCAAATTTAAGGGTGCTTTCAAAGGTAGTTTTGATTATATACAAGTACGGTTTTATCTCCTGAGATGTGAGGATTAATTTGCCCAACAGTGATTCCCTGCAAGTTTGCCTCTCAGTAAGAGAATTTGTTTTCCTTGATGCAAATTAGTTTTGGGTAGCACTTAAGATGATCAATCCTCGTCAACTGCAAGTTTGGACACCAGCCTCCATTCCCAGAGCATCATGGAAGGGAGGGACTGGAATTAGCCTCAACAATGAATGCTTAAGATAGAGAGATAGGATGGGAGCCAAGATTCCGTCAACAAGTATTGCTATTGTATCTTGGCCCCTGATCAACCAGGGGAGAGACAATGCTTCCCTAATCATGCAAAGTAAGAGCTCTAGAGCACAAGGGTTGGGGTCCCTCTCTTAAACCATGTAATATATCCCTGCTAGATTGCTATGTACAACCCAGTCAGGTGTGGTATATGTGATGATGGCCTATTTGCACTGGTTTGAGTGATACCTATTGACTTAGGGGCCTCCACTCTTTATAAGACACAAGTCTATTGTATTAACTTCTCATCATCTGTCTACCCCATCCCACTAAAATCATAATAGATGGAATGGTAAGTATGAATGAATTTTACGCATTTATAAATTTTATGTGTTTTTGTATTTCGAAGATGAAAATTTCTCCGATCACTTTCTTTATCTTTTCCAACAGAGTTTGAAAGTTAAGGAAGATTTAAGACTAAAATCCTACACCTCAGTTTGTCAATCTCTAGCAAGCACTCTTCTGCCTATATTGCTTTATTATTGAAATCCAGAACTTTCTATGTCTGTCACGAGATTAGAGTCTATCAGATCAAAGCAACAGAAAAACAACAACAATAATTTTAATTTGAACATCACTTTCCAAGTACTTGTTCCAAGCACTTCAAAATATCATCTTATTTAATTCTCATAAGTACCTTCTGAAGAAGCTATTACTCTTTGTGTTTTGTAAGTAAGTTGATGCCGAGAGAGGCTAAGGGAGTTGTTTGTGGATATGTTGCAAAAAGATGATCAATTTTTGAATCAAACCCAAATAGGTCTGACTCCACATCCCAAGCTCTAAAAAATTATTTTATACCACCTTTCCACTTGTGGAGTGAGAGGGATACCCACACCTGCCACATCACCCCAATCTCTATTTGTATCTGTCTTCAATATTTCATGAGGTATTTCAAACTTCATATAAAGAAGCTTACATTTTATTCTTTTGAGTATTTGAAGCACTGACTATGCAGTTACTGACCAAATGTTTTTTCTTAGAAATGTTGTTTCTTATTAGTTCAGTCATAAAAAAACTCATTATGAGTAATACATTTATTTATAAGTTCATTTACAAAAAAAATTCCTAGTACATTAATTTAACATAATTAATGACTGGGTATCCAGTTTGTACATGCACTGTACTTTTGAAACATCAAACAAAGATGGCAGAGTACATTGATAGAGGCTGGAAGGGATAGATGACCCCCTTTTTTGTTTTTATCTTACTTAAAATATAATTTTATTTTAGTTTTTAGACTGTCCTGACAAATGAGGGAGGTGACAGAAAAATAACAAAAGCTGATATGAAAACTTAAAAAGATGTGGGTAAATAGTTCCAGTAACCTCAGAAAAACTTACTGTGTAACTTTAGTCTGTTAAGATGGCTGATGTATATGTTGATGATTTTGAGCCATTACATTCCATATAAACGTCTCTTAAGAATGGTAAGAGCACTTTAAGTATATTTTAAAATGCTTTAATGACAAGTTAGATTGAATAGTAAATATTTTTATGAACATGAAGGGAAACACTAAGTTACAACAAACCCATCATTCAGAAAGGTACATTTTCCAGAGAAACTCCACTTTTGGGGTAGAGTGTATCAAACCTCATGAACAACTGAGTCTACCATCTAATTCACTTCTTAAGTATTTTGGAGTTGTTTGGTGGATCTAATGTCAGTCTCCTCCCCTCCTCTCCTTAGTTTGACTGTAGCTACGTGTCCCCCCTTTATTCACAGGGGATATGTTCTGAGACCCCCAGTGAATGTGTGAAACCATGAGTAGTACTGAATCCTATATATAGTATGTTTTTACCTATACATACATACCTTTTCACTTAAAGGAAGCAGCTTATGGCTTCTCTTTGGCATATCCAAATTGCCAACATCATTACTCTTTACCTTTGGGGCCATTATTAAGTAAAATGGAGGTTATTTGAACACAAGCAGGGAGACAGTTGATCTGGTCACCTAGATGGTCACTAAGTGACTAACAGTTGGGGAGCATCTATGGTGTGGAGATGCTGGACAAAGGGATGAATCATGTCTGGGTGGGGAAGACCAGGACAGCTTCAGATTTCCTCTCCCTACTCAGAATGGCACACTATTTAAAACTTATGAATTGTTTATTTCTGGAATTTTCCATTTGATATTTTCAGACCATGGTTTGAAATGGTCCAAAACCCTGGAAACTGAAACCACAGATAAGGAGGGACCTCTGTATATTCTTCTCTTTCTTCTCCAGGGTGGGAGTGTCTGGGATTTGCAGTCAGTTCAGGTGAGAATGAGTCCCAAGCAGGATTTTTACCTTCTTTTATCAGAATGTGGTAGCCACATTTTTTTTTTCTGCCATGCAGGTTTTCCTTTTCCTACTGCTTGTGGTCACTGAATTCTTCAGTGGGACTTTCTGCATGTGGTTTGGTCGAGTCTGACCACACTTTCTCACCACAGAGGTGGGCACGTGACCCAGGCCTGATCAGCGCACCCTGTTCAAGTAAGGGGTTCAAGTATTAAAATACGATCTAAGCCAAAAAACCAGAGTCTTCTTCAGGACTTTTTTTTCTAGGATTGTCAGGAAAAAGGCACTCTTTCTCCCTGCTGGAATTGCTAGCTATAAGGCGATGTCTGCCTGGAACTTTCATGGTCATCTTTCATACACATGAAGAGAGCCTATCTGAGACTAAAGCCAACGGAGAGGGAAGCAGAGCTGAGAAATGAAGATGAAGTGTCAGAAATACGATGATAAACTTTAAACCTCTGGACTCAGCCAGACCTGAAGGCAGCACTGTAGACTTTCCAATTGTTTGAGCCAACTAAATTTTATTTTCCTTAAACTAGTCTGAGTTGCATTTCTGGCAATATCACCCCCCCCACCCCCCCCATTCTTATTTCATATACTCCCTAAGTCTTGTTTTTTTAATTCATAAAACGGTGATGATATTCACTACAATACCGAGTAAGATTTAAATTAAAATGATGTATGTCGACTACACAGCACATATTACATCTTCAATACATGAACTCTGAATTCAACAGCAGACAAGCTCTCAGATTTCCTCCACAACGGGACCTCTCACTGCGGTTCCTCTCTCTCTGGCTCCCAGCTGATAGCTCTTGTTCTCGCCTTCTGTCTTCACTTGATGGTGGGGCTGCCTGTTCCCCAGCTGCGTTGGTCAGGGAGTCCTGTCCTGCCCTTGGCCGGCAGATGGTCTGAAGAAGGAAAGGTCTCTGTCCTGCCGCGCACTGGAATTGTGAAAGCTCCCACCTAGAGAAGACAGTAACTCCCCCAAGAGTTCCCAAGAAGAGCGCGTTTAAGGCACAGATGAGCTGACTTTGGTCCTGGTTCAGGAACATCTGCAGGAACAGCTGTGCATGACAAGAATGTGTTTATCTCTTTTGTAAAAGAAAAGTAGTGAAAAGGCAGGGAGTGCAGCACGACAAAATAGAGATTTGTTCCCGTCGCCCAAACTTGGGATGGAAAATAATCGAATAAAAACACAGCTTGTTTTTAAATCAAATAGCTTCAAAGGGAGTGAGTTGAGCGGGTAGAAAGCGAACTGGAGTCTTAAGCCATTAGCCCTTGTGCTTCCCACCTGCTGCTAATATTAGTAGGAAGGACCTGGTAAGGTATATCCGTATCTGATCTTGAAATTTCCTGCTCCAGGAAAACCTAAACTTATTCCTTATTGGAAGATTAACACCCTTGGTGTTTTATGTGGGAGGTGGTATTATTGATGCCCAGAAAAAGTTCCTACAATTTTACTATAATTTCACAAGTTGGGTTTTTCTGTTTTTTGTTTTTTGTCCTTTCTTTCTTTTGGCAAGATTGAAAAGCCTGTATTATGATTGATTTTCTTTTTTTCACAAATGAATTCAATAGTTTGGGCTTCAATCTTACAAATTTATGATCATGGCTTTGCAAAAAATTTTGTTTTTTTTTAAAAAAGTATCTGCCTCATACTTCCCAAAACTGGAAAAATAAAACTTAAGCACTTATGATACTTGGAATAAAGGAGACTAGTTTAAATTTTATGATTGAAACTGACCATAATAGCCATGTATTTTTTTTCTTTCTTGTAGCTAAAGTAACTGAGGGTGTCTTTTTTCTCTTTCCTCAGATGAAGCTTCAAGAAAGTGAAAAAGAGTTAGAACCTGGTAATAAATTAGCTGTGAAGCCATGTTACAAAATTTCTAATCTTCCTTTGTTGGGAGACTTGATACAAAATCAATTCTACAATACTCATCAATGGTAGTAGAAAGGAAAAATTCAAATTTATTTTGAAGCCGGGGAAAAGCCTTGTAAAACATATGGGTTTAGCTTTATAAGAAACAGTTTCTAGACAAACATAGATGAATGATTCAACAGCAGCAGGGCACCCATTTATGTAAATACTGAACTGTGGGACTCGAAAAAACAAATTCAAAGAAAAACATTATTAATCAGCTTGAGTTATTTCCCCCCTCTCAACATTCTAAAAGAACAACTAGATCAACATTAAGGAATGCTTTCAACAAGAACAACAAGCAGAGCATGGGTTAGTGTTGACCTTGACAAAACTTTTCAGTTACCAGTATTGTCCCTTGTCTTATGTGCTCCCATGTATAATGTGCACCCACGTTTTTGGCCCAAACTTTCAGGGAAAAAAATCTTTCATTTTAATTTTTTAATTCAAATTTTTATTTTATTTTTTTTTTTAACATTTAGGCACTTGTTTTTTGTATCATAAAGGAATTTTAGCATTTATCTTTTAACATATTATGGTACAAGAAATTTTATGTAACAAATAATTACGAAACACAAGAACAGATACAGGGTACAAGAAATTTTATGTACCGGTAACAAATTTACAATATTTACACATCATAGAAAGCCAAGAACTCTTGGTTGTTGCAAGTTCGTTGTAAGTTCAACAAAATCGATTATCATATTCCAGGGTATTATTTTGCATACAGATATCGTTATTGATTTCTAGAGTTACACTTTTAACTCATAAGCATAAATAAAAGAATTAAGAACATTTATTTAGATACAGAATTAATATTACCCATATATAACATGCATCCTTATTTTTCCCTCACAAATTTGGGCAAAAACGTTTGCATTATATGCAGCAAAATATGGTATTTAGAGACTTTCTCTTAGTTATTCTTTATTTTGATGCATCATATATGTGAAAATAGTCAACCATCAAAATACAATAATGTCCTAATTGCTTTTCCTTTACAATATTGCTTGTTGAACTTCTGGTGGACCCAGTATATATGCTGCACCCCCTTATTAGGTGAAAGTGGGTACTAAATACTTGTATATACCTGGCTTAGAGAATACTTTCCATACGAACATTCAAAGTACCTTACTGAAAATGTCTTTTGTAGAAAGCCACAATACAGAGTCTTAGCTTGTAATCTTACATTAACTAAACATGCAAACTAAAGTGGAGATTTAAGACGCTCTTCTGAGTAATCTCAGTCTGAAAAACTTTCACCTAAAATAGTCAGGAAATGGACAGAGAATAATTTTTGTTCCTTTATTTATCACTGTAATTTTCTTCACTGAATGCTTAGTGTAGCCAAAATCTGTGCAAATGTAGCTATTCTGAGAATCACAGGACAGACTCCTGGTGGCTGTTAGATAAATGTTGAGCCACCCACATCTTACCAAGCAGTGGGCATGGCCATTGGCTTAGTTGCTTTGTGGTCAATCCTTTCACACTCTTCTTTAGGTACTTTAGCAAATACACAGAGAAGCTCATTGCAGGTTTGGAATGGGGGCAACTTTTAGACATAAAAACAGAACTATCTACATATTCCTAAAAAGTATTATTGACCATGAGGCTAATACATTTTGATTATTGGGTGGCAGATATTAATCTGAATTTGTATTTGAATGTCTTTTTATACATGTCTTCGTTAGAGCTAAATGTTGTTTGTAATTGTTACGCCCAAGATACTCTTAACTTTATTCTTATAAATAAATAGTTGTAAGTACACATAAAAATTCCAATGAACTGTAATAGTGAGGTAAATAATTTCTCAAACATATTTAATTGTTTGAGAAACATTATGAGTTAGGTATAAAGAAAAATATTTCTCATAATGAAAAATAACTCATAATGAAAAATATTTCTCAATAAAAATAGTTACATAAAAATGATTTTTCAATAAGACTATCACTTTTAGGGGCTATATTAAGGGTCTAATAGATAGATAGATCAATCTAATTTCTAGATTAAAGGCTTATATAACTTAATATTACTAAAAACTGATAGTGTGTAGTTTGTGTGTCTGTGTGTGTGTGTTGGTAGACCCAACTTTAGAAAAAATAAGCATTCTAATTGGCTTAGTCTTATATTACTTTAATAATTACCTTTATATTAAACCTATACCACATTTAATAAACACTTACCTGCCATTAAGAATCCTAGTAACAGGCATTTTCAGCTATTTGACAATTCATTACAAATTGAGGTTTTGTAAACTAAGAGTAATCTTTGACCAATGAGATTAGTTATTTATTTTTTAGTTGTATGACAAAAATAATTAGCAACTTTCCACAAAGAGCTAGTTTTTAGAAAGTTTTTCTAGTAGATATGGTTATATGTGTAGTTTAAAATATTATGTAAACATTATAACAGTGAAAAAAAATTTAAATCACTTTATTTACCTGAAATCTCTCTTCAACAAATCAAGCTATTTTCATATTATCTGAACTTTCTGCTAATCCTTTACTTACAACATTTTAAAAGTGCTTACAACATTTTAAATGGTTTTAATTTTATAACATACATTTGTAAGGTATGTGATCTGCTATACGTTATACTTAGAGTACTCATTGTTATCGAGACCATTGGCTGTTATGTTTCAGCTTTGGTTTTTATGAAGTGCTATAGTCTGTGCTTTTGGGATATTACATTCATAACCATGGAAAGTAAATGTGGGTCCTGGAATATTTAAAAATTGAAAAATACTGAAACCATATACCCCTTTTTGTTACTTAACTTTAAACACTACATTTTCTGATCATAAGGAGGAAACGTAGTATGACAAACAGAAAGTTGGATGATAGCAAGAATTCTAATTTCTGTTCTTAGGAAGTTCTGATAGGAATTGAGTTTATCCCAAACATAAAATTGTACTGATGCTACCCTTGTCCTGGCTGCTCTGATGCACAGTGAAGGATTTCATCACATCAGTTATCTGCTTCTTGACTTTCTGTTCCATAGGAAATCAAACAAAGAAGAGAACACTCAACAGAGACATGCTCTCCTCCTAACTTTAGCTATCCATGGAGCCCAAACAATTGTCAGCTCTTTCTTCATCTCTATTAATAACTTTTTTGAATGTAGTGAGCACTGTATCATATATTTCACTTATGTTTTTACCTTAAATTCTCCTAATGAGCCTACAAGTAGTTCCATTCTGCAGATGAAGAAACTAAGATTTCCAGAGGTTGAGAACTTGTGCAAATTCACCGCTTTATGAAACAATGTCATAGACCCAGCATTTGAGCCCCGGCGGTCCGATTCTATAGCAGGTACATGTAACCATTAAAATACCCTCGACCTAAGAATGAAAGGTTTGATAATTTCACAACTGTTGAAAAATATCTCATTGCTGTCATTGTCCAGGGATTTAAATGTCAATATCAAGACCATTAATCTGGTGAGAGCATCCCTGAGCCTGTCTTAGCAGCATCTCATTTCTCTTGTTATTATGGTTTTGTGGGTTTTAAATACAATATACTGTGGAGCCCCCTTGCATAGAGGGCCATAACATGGTCCTTCAGCATTTGCTCAGGGGATTGAGTTCCTCTTTCTTGGGGGCCTTGGTTTTTTTTTGTTTGTTTGTTTTTTTTTTTTGGAGAAAATAGATCCAAATATGGTTCACATTCCTCTACATAGATCATCTAAGGATTTATGAGACAAAAGAGAAGATAGTACAGATAGATGCTGCTTTCTTCATGTTACTGTCAAGCCACTACTGTGGCATACTTAGCCTTTGCTACAAATGATGGAGTTGGCTCAGTATCGTGGAGGTCCCAGAGCCTGCGTTTGATGAGATGTCTAGTACCAGGAGTTTGGAGTGGCAGGGATGGACATGTAGATCATTCCTCTCAGGGAGAATTGATAACAGTCAAATCATTACATGCAGCTACTCCAGAGTCTAGAGCCATTTTTAGCTCAGTCTCTTGTGGAGTCAGTGAAGAAGAACACAATTCATATCTAACCACTGAGAATGCTGGAATGTGATTATAACTATTCCTATGGAGAAGCATATTACAAAAAAGCTTACTCTCCATGGATAAAGTTCTCTTTAACTAAGGACTAGAATTGTCATGGCATGTTAGTATTGCCTTGAGCAAATTATGCTTCAAATTTTGTTGTCTATATTGTGTTCCTTCTTTGTGACATTATTCTGGTAAGTTCATCATTTGTGGCCACAAAACAGGTGCCATCCAATTCTGTTAAGGCTGTTGAACTCTCTGTAGACAACATGGTCAACTGGAAAAGCTATCAAAATTATGAGTCACCTGTCTTTTTCAAAGTGGAAGTCTTTCAAGAAATAACTAGTGAAAACATGTTCAGGATGTGTTCACTAGATAGAAATGGAATAAAGTCAGCTAGAAGTAAGAATACACATTTCTTCAAAATATCTTCATGATAGTCGGCATTGATGTATTGTTAATTTCCACTTTGATTAATCACTCTACTTGGTTCTGTTTACATAACTTTAAAATGTGTAATAATTACTCCAGAACCATCTGCCCCTTTGTGTCTCCAGCACAGAGAATGGCATGCCTTAGCATTTTAAGTTATAATTACTAACTAATGAGAAAACTTTAGAACTAATATAGCTTTTATAGTACAATTTAGGTCCAAATTACACTGTGCATTATTATGGAACATATTTGTCAATAACTTCTTAAGAATGTGAACATAATGGTTAAAAGGAAATCAGATAAAGACATTAACCTCTGGTGGAGAGACTCCATTAGGAAAAAATCTAAGAATTTATTATACAATTGATTAAGACTTATTCAATATTTACAATGAGTTGTCAATATGATTTACTGTCTAAAGGGAGCATGACAGTAGATTACATGATGGGGGGACTAGAAGCCAATAAAAATTAAGATTGTAATAAATATTGTACTTGCTTTTAAATAGCTTATTATTTTAGATTGGTGATTGAAATATCAATTGGTGATTGAAACAGTGATATGCTGTTTTGTATAAAGAGCTGATATCATAAACTGTAGGTGTCACATATGTTTCTTAATAATCTTGCCTTAACTTGTCAAAAATCTCTTCTTCATTATGTTTAATGACTGGTAGCAGGAATGTGTGAAACTACATGGAGGGTAAGATAAATTTTCTCACTAAAGTCTTCAGCTCTAGATGGTTCTTGAACTGGATTAGGTTGAGTAGGAAGCCAGAAAATAGGTAAATAAGTTGTTTAATTTATTAGATATTCTGTCTGAAACAAAGTCTCTCTCTCTCTCTCTCTTTCTCTCTCTCAATTTCCTCCATCACTGTCATTGACTAATCCACATTTTGTTATATGAAAAGAAATCTAGTTATATCTATATGGATTTAACACAGACATGTTTACTGTCAACATTTCATTTCTCTTTATAGTCCTTCTAATTTAGACCTCAAGCTTTGGCTTAACTGCAGGAAGTATTCTTTCATCTACAAGAAAGAAATAATTTTCTTCTCCCATCCATGTCCATATTTGAAAATTAAAATAAATCTATTGTATACTGCAGAAAAAATAGATTAGATTAGAAATTGATGGTATGGGTTTTAGTTTCAAGTCTCCTTGTAAGAGACCTGTAATTAACAGAATGACTATGGGCAAATAATTTAACCACTTTAGGTCTGGGTTTTCCTGTTTGTTAAATTGAGGAAATCAGACCAGGTAACCGGTGGCCCTTTCCCCTGCACTCATGGTTCCTCTCATCTTCTAGTTCTGTGGATAACCCAAGTTTTTTTCTGCCTCAGAGCCTTTGCATTTTTTCTTCCTTCATTTTTCCTTCCATCATTTCTAAGACTGATTCCTTCTCATCCTGTCCAATAAATTCTGTCACCTCTTTAAGAGGCATTCCTGGAACGTCCTATCTAATATAGTTCCATTCCATATTAGTATTTATAGCAGCATTCATTACTCTTTTTTTATTGCATTCATTGCACCTTATCATTATTTTATTGTTTTATTTTTTTGTAGACCGTCTTTCCGAGGCTGACACTCTTAGATGTGACCTAATATCCATTACTACTTTTTCCTTGTTAAGAAACTCTTGATATGCTTCAGAATACCACTGTGTCTAGATAAATACTCACTTCCCTAAGTTCTCTTGCCACTGGGAATGGCGATGTGATGCAGGTCTGGTCAATGAGTCATAAGCTGATGGTTTCTGGGGGAGCTCTTGCTTATCTGATACAAATATCCTCCTGCTTCTAGAACGCCTCTATAATTCCTACATAAAATGTAGATATTATGTTTGGAGATTCAACAGCAATTTTTTAATCACGAGTATGAAAGCCAGGAACTAAGTTTGAGGGGACAGAAAGAGAAAAGAGTGTGGGTGCTTGACAACAGCTCTAGAGCTATCAATCAGCTGTGCCAGGCCTGGATTAACTAACTTGGGATCATTTTTTAAACTTAAACCCCATATGCTTAAGCCATTGATTTCTAGCTTTCTGTTATCTGACTATCTAATGCATTCTTCTTCACAGTAACATTTCCCTCTTGAATGCAACTATAAGAGAACAGCAAACATGTCTGTGTTATAGCCTCAGCATCTTGTGAAAAGCTGGACATAGAGTAAGCTTCTAATTAATATTTATCAACTTAAGTCTAGAACTTGAAGCACAAAAACAACTATAAAAAAAGCCAGGAACCTTGGGGAAGAATATTTTCAGCGTGTATGCCTGAAATAATGTGAATACCTTTAAAATATGTAGATTGTGTAGTGATGGAAAAACCGTTATGACGCCAACATAAATGGGTAAGATATACAGAACACCATTTACTTGAGGTAATAAGATTAGTAAAGCATCTATTGTCTTTATCATAATAGTTTTGTGATCAGTTAGAAAGTAGCTAGTTTGTAATTAAGCATTTGAGCAAGTATTTTGGCATTGGTTTAGGTAGACATTGTAAGCAGGAAATCTGGATAATCCAGAATTCAGTCTTGGTTTTAAACCATCCTCTCAAAATCACTTACATTGCATCAGAAAATATTTCCTACAGTGTTGATTTGCTTTGATGTAAACATATGTATGAAGTTGGAAAATACAGGAAGGGATGGAAGAAAGGAAAGTACCTAAGTAGAATGGCTGAATTGGTAATTCTGTGATGTATGAATGAAACAAATAATTATCCAAATGACTCTCTGTGGGATTCAACTTGGAAAGTAATCAGCTCAACTCTCTATTTCCTTCCTCTGAATAGTCCTTTCCTGTTTTGTGTGAGATCTGGTTGAGCTGAGACTGAGGTTATTATATTTTGTTTTATTATATTGTATTGCATTGTATTGCCCTGTATTGTATTGTATTTTGTCATTTGAACTCTTGTTTTGTCTACACAAGTCAAATTAAATGGCCTTGGTAGAACTGATCAATTCTGTCAATGAAACGATTTAATAAAAATAACTTCCATTTATTTAATGTCTATTAGGTACTCATCTCCTATTGTGGATTATCTCAGTTAATTCTCACAATAGTTTTGGAAGCTGAATGTTATTATTTCACATTCATAGGTAGAGTCAGAGACTCAAAGAGTTAAGCAATGACTTGTGATGAGGGACGCTGGCCGATCTGGTTCCCCAGACCACAGTGTTTGCATCACACATGCAGCTCTTTTTTCTTTAATTTCTCCTTTTGTTACTTAGCTTGCCTTTGCAGATGTGATTTTAGATTTTTATTATAGACAAGAGCGAAGAAGAGTTATTACACATGTATGGCATTTGCAGATCTTAGTATCTCTGATTTAGGAAAGAATTATAATGATGCCACTCAATATTCCACCTACCTCTGGTAAAAGGAAGATTAGAAGATTGGAAAATTTGACAGGACTTTGATGTATTAAATGCTAAATAGTGCTGCACAGGATGAAAATTCTTTGGAAGAAGACTGTGACTATAACTACTTTTGCAGGTGTTTCAGAGCAAAAATCTGTTCACTTAGTGGTTCCACATTTTTGGGAAGGACATAACTAGGAAAATTTTTAGTATTGTTTTTCCAAGGAAGGAACATGAAAATGCCAGAAATATAGAGATTATTATTTTGATCAAGCATTTATGTTACTCATTATGATGGCAAAATGAATTTATACTTTATAGAATCATTTGTCAAAAATCTTGGAAATATGGCACATTGATAATTACAGCAAAAGCAATTACATTTGGTTTCTTGATTAAGAAGAAAGAAAATAAGTATTACCCATTAGTTAACAAAATTGCAAAGAGTCTCAATTCAAATATGCACTTATTTTCTTGATGAATACGAGGTGATTTGACATTTGTAAAAATCCCATTGTGGTTTGGGTAAGGAAGTCCAAACTTTCTCAGGGTCAAGGGGAGATCAATTTAACCTTTGTTGGAAACTCGTCCAATGAGATGCATAAGTAAAAAATTAATGTTTTCAAGAAGGAAAATGTTGATCTACCAGAAAACATGAAACTACTGGGGAGAAAGATCCACATTAGAAATCTGTAACATAGTCTTACAAGATAGCTTTCTTTTTGGCTATAATCCAAATTACAAACCTGTGTTTAACCAGTTGACAACGAAGGTCAGGATCTGAATCATCCAGCAGCTCGATCCAGACCTTTTGTGAGGTCATGCTAGCCTTTGAGACTTCCCTCAGCATCTGAGTTGACACAGAGAAGCATTAAATATCCCAGGACTGTGTGGGGGTGTTTGCTCCAAAATAAGGCTCATTTCTTTTAAAACCATGGATTGTTTTTCGTTAAGCAAGTGAGAGTTCCTTTAGAAAATTTTTGTGTGGGCTGTAGCTCATTTTCACTGCTGTGGGTTTTTTTCCCCCCACCACTTAGGACAATTCATTAGTGATAATCAATTAATCCTTTGAGATGCAGCAATTAATATGCAAATTGTCCACATTAAGAGTCTCAGGAGGAATGAATTAAATTGAACATATACAGACTTTGAGAAATTAAAACCTATAGTATTTTACTATCACAGATTTTCAAAATCCATGGGATTGTTTCTTCTGAACCATGTGATGGTTCATTTTTATCTTCTTGCCTAGAAGTACCAAAACAAATGGCCATGTCGGTCTTAAATGCATTACATCAGAGACTAATAGAAGGATATTAAACACGCTGGTCATATTGATGAAAGACCTGATGAGGCAAATAACAATATACATAAAAAATCTGAACTCAAAACAGAGTAATTACTTCAAAAAGTAAATAATTATCATTGCCATTTCCTTCTCAGAAATGCTTACAGGGACATAAAGGACTAAAAGGTCATTTTGAAAGCACTACCAAACAGGCAACATCTTTACTCATGCATGCAAACTCTGTGGTGCAATTAGTTTCGAATGGCTTTTCCTGATGACTGGATAGTGTTAGGGACATATGACTATTGTCAATAAAACACCTTTAAAATAGTACCCAAATGTCTGAGTGCTTTCTATATAAAATTTACTGTCCTCAGTGCTTAGCAGGTTATGTAAACCACACAGCAGCTTTATGAAATAGAAATCTTACAGGAGAGGCACCAAAGGAAAAAGGGACGGACCTGAGACTCCCCAGAGAGCAGGGCCAGGCTCTGAGCCCAAAGATTTAACACTGGAGACAACGTTTTTCATCACTGTGCCATCTCTGAGAAAGGGGACGGAAAATATCATTGGCCTTTTTCTGAGGTTAAGTATTAAGCTGTTAGAAAATCAGAGAGATAACTACTGCTGTTTAGAAATTGTCATCTTGTTTATATCTTGTTATTATTCAAAATATGCAATCAGAATTAATGCACTGGTGCCTTGTTTTTCCAATGAGTTCAGGAAGCTTTACATGTATAATATCATGTCATTATTTTAGCTAAAATTTTCTCAATAAGAGATTGGAAGAAGCCACATTTCTCCTCATAGTGTAAATGAAACATGTTGAGGTGGCTACATAGATTTCGGTAGTAGATATTGGCAAGAGAATTGAATTAATTATCAAAATTATTTTGGAAAGCACTTATTTTCTACAGAACTACCCAGTACTGGATTCTTTCTTCCTGTGTACCTACAATTATTATTGGTCATTATCATTATCAGCAGTAGCACCACCACCATCATCATCCTTAGCTTTTCCCAGAAGATTTGAGACAACCTCTTGGACTCTATACTTCAGGCAAAGTCAATTTTGACCTAAGGTATTCATTAATATGATTAACAAGTGACGATAAAGCATGTATTCCTTACAAAACACTGCATTAGATGCTTTATTTAATAATAATAATTTTTTATTTGATAATAATAATTTTAAAGTGCTCTAACTTTTAAGAACCTGCAATTTCATTAGGTTAATAAGTCATATACACAATTATAATCCAAAGACTTCTAAGTCTTCATAAAAGTACAGAATTATATAGGAGTTCATAGGTTATTTCCAAGTGGGAATTAAAGATAGGTAGGAAGAAAATCTGAGAGTGATCATTAAGAAGGGGACTTAATTCTTGAATTGAGTTTTGTGAGAAGAATAAGTTGTGTGTGGTCATATTAATCTACTATGTAATAACTTTGCCAAATTTTCCCTTAAGGATGAAATAGTTTTCTGTCAAAAATACTGTGCTAGACAGTCAGTCTATCAGAGCTTGAACCACAGCTCTGCTGCTTGCTCATGGTGTGATCTTGACCAAATGACGATGCTTCTGTTTCCTCACCTATAAAATGGGGATAATGGTACCATTTAGCTCATGGGGTTATTCTGACAATTAAGTGAATTAATATGGACAAAGCAATCACAACCATGCTTGGCACTAGGTAGAAGTTAGCTACCAGGATTATTTCAGTTTTATATCCCACATATGAATGAAAGCATATAGTTCTTGACTTATTTTGTTTAGCATGATAATCTCTAGATCCATCCATGTTGTTGCAAATGGCAGTATGTCATCTTTTCTTATGGCCGAGTAATATTCCATTATATATATATTCCACATCTTAGTAGTTTGGACTTTAAATAACTGTTATGTCTTATGTATCGTAAGACATATGATTTGCAGATCAGATAAAGAAAGATAACGTTTTTGAAGACTCATACATTAAATGTTGAATTCTCCACTTTGCCTTTAGATTAACTCTGATCACTTGGCCCATCCAGTGTTATTAACCCAGGTGAAAGAAAAAGTCCTTCCTTCATTTCCATTCTTGTATTCCAAAAGCTTGTTGATTTAATTTTATAAGGCTGCTCAGATTTTTATGGTAAAAAGCTGCTTGAAAATCTTGTGTAAATGCTTTCAGGTGCATGCTAATTGATTTCCCTCCTTCTATTGAAATTCGCACAACAAGAGAAACAATTGGAGGCAATTTATTAACTACCGTGTTTCCCTGAAAATAAGACCTAGCTGGAGAATCAGCTCTAATGCGTCTTTTGGAGCAAAAATTAATATAAGACACGGTATTTTTTACTATAATATAAGACCGGGTATAATATGATATGATATGATATGATATGATATGATATGACATAACATAACATAATACTGTGTCTTATATTAATTTTTGCTCCAAAAGATGCATTAGAGCTGATTCTCTGGCTAGGTCTTATTTTCGGGGAAACACGGTAATTAGAGATTTTTGGCTTGGGAGATTCTTGGAAAAGAATAGAAGGGGAGAGTAGCATAATGTGAAAGGAGACTAGTGTTTTTCCTGACAATTGACTACTTCCTCTACAAAGCTTGTAGCTCAGAAATACACTGGAAATTAAATAAATGTCTTCTGCATGATGCTCCAGAACAGTAAATACATGTATCTCTTTGTATTTGGTATTTGATGGCTGATACTGCTATGTTATATATTTCAGAACCCTTTGTTTCAAAGGACAGTAACTCACCTCAAAATAGTTTAAGCAAAGAAGGGAATTAATTGGCTCGTTTAACTGGAAATTCTAAGAGTGTTTCTGACTTCAGGCAGGAACTCAAGTAATATTTGGGTTCTATCTTGCTGTATCTCATAATGTTCCTTCCTTATGTAGTCTGGGTACAACTTTGGCTGGTTTTCTCTATGTGGCAGGAAAGATGGCCCCCACAACCCCAAGCTCCAAACATTATGGCTTAAGACCTAAAAACAAAAGGAAGCCCCTCTTCCTAAAACACATATATCACTTCTGACAGAGGCCCCTGATTGGGTTTGCTCATGTCAAAGGTCCTCTTACGTACCATAAAAATCTTCTCAAACTTTAACATATATACATAGCATACATATTAATTGATGAATTTGTTAAAATGCAGGTCCTAATTAAGCCCACTTTTATATTTGTTATATGGATAACTTAACTCCCAAGGCCAGGAATCAATAAAATGTGATTCATATTAAGAAAGAAGAGAAATAATAATCAATGAAATAAATGGAAATCAAGAAATGAAAGAGGTTGTCACTTAAAAAAAAGATACACAAAAAATTAGATAATCAAGATACCTGGGTAATAAATTTAAGGCTTGTGTTGTTTGGAATGAACCAAGAGAAAAACTGGGCATCTCAGATTCCGTAGTTGGTTTTATCCAAATGATAATTATAATAATTTACATTATGGGAGTACACACAATAACATTACATTTTTGTAACAATTCCAAGAGGGAACTTTTTCGTAATCCTCTCCTATCAAATGCATGTAGGTCCCCTCAGGCTCTGAGCAAAGATTCTCATCTTGCTGGACTTAGCTCTGAGCATCAGCAATATGGCAGGTCCTTACCTTGCTCCTGTCTAGTGAGACAAGCCCAGTAACTTCTGCTGGTTTGATACTGTATTAAAATGGCTCTTTACTTTTGTTTCCCCATGTCTGGCTCAGCTTCATCTTTTGACCTTTTTTACTGGCTTTCAATTTCAGGAACTAGATATCTTGGTTCTGGCACTGGCCATAAATCTGGGCCTCTGTCCTGAGCTATTGGGTTTATTCGATAAAGTTTCTATCTCCTGAGTTGGTATCTGACAGTATCTGGAAAATAACTACTTGAGTCAGCTTTGTCTCAGTTGCTTCTTCTGGTTACTTTTATTATTTTTAAAAAATTTTTAAGAGTTTAAATTTGTTAGTCCTGAGGTTGGTTACACTTTTTTGATTCCAGATGCATAATAATATTAATGATGATAATAATGATGATGAAAATAATAATGAAAACTGTTACTGAGTATTTATTGTAATTAAAGCACAATTATAAGTACTTTACATATATTAACGTAGTTAATTTTCCTAATAACCTTAAATGTGTACTATGATTCTCCTCATTTTACAGATGGGAAAATCAAGTCGCAAAGAAAAGAATTAATTTGCCCAAGTTCACAGTGGTAGAAAGTAATAGAGCCAGGACTTGAAGCCAGGTAGTTGGGTTCTAGAGTGTCCTAATATCAAGGAGAAAAATATGATAGATAATATTTTAATATTAATGACAATAATACTAATTATTTATTATGTAGCATACTGCCTTTCCATAATGATGATGATAAACATAATATAGAACTTTCTAGTTTATAAAATAACTGCTTTGTTTGCTGAATAGCAGCTCTCACTTGGAGTATGGATAAAATTGGAAGGTTGGCACGGTAGGCTCAGAATCAAAAGTCACGTGTAGTCTCAAGACCAAGTGACTAACAGGGGTAATTATTAATATTTAGAGGAGACATTGAATACCTTGTGGGAGAAGATTAGAAAAGAGAGTATAAGTTATGTCTCTAAACTGGCAGACCATGCTCAGCAAAAAAAGTCATTGGGTAAATCCACCATTTTTCACAACATTTGTTGCCATTCAAGTAATTTATCAACATTTTTCCTCTCAATCAAAACAATATCATCATGTACCGAAGGATAAGGCTGTGGACCTTTGGAGAGATACCAAGGGCAGAATGCCTTCTTCTGGGGGAGTGGGTTTGGCTGGGGACGGTGAAAGTATCAACTATACATTAGTTGTTTTTATCATTTTCTGTCGTCCATTTCCTTATTTTATATCATTATGACAATTTCAAACGTACAGAAAAGTTTTAAAGAAATTTACAGTTAATACCAAACACCACCTAGAATTTACCATTACCATTTTGCTATACTTGTTTATCACCTATCTATCCTCTATCTATGCATTTTAGTTTTGGTTTATTCCAAAGTAAATTTCAGACATCAGGATACTTTTTCAGAAATACTTAAGCATGAATATCATTAAGTAGAATTTAATAATGGTTTAGTTTTTGTGTGTAAAATTTACATATAATGAAGTGTACCAACATTAAATGTACATTCTCTGAGATTTAACAAGATTTATCCCTATGTAACCTAAATCCCTGTCAAGATATATAATGTCATCACCCCAAAAATTCCCCCTTCAGTCAGTCCTCTCTCCCATCCTACCCCTAGAGGAGCAACTCTTCTGATTTTTTTCTGTTTCAGATGATTTTTGCCTATTCTAGAATTTCATATAAATAGAATCGTACAGAACCAAAAAAACAAAAAAACAAAAACAAAACAATATCATCATGGAGAGAAGTTCTGATGTGTTCAATTTTCTAATTTTTTGCATGTCTGGGGAGTGTCCGTACTCGGTATTAACTAGCATCCAGGGCCACTGTTCTTCTGGATCACTTCTTCATGTAATTCTGTTTAGGCCCTTCCCCAGGACTATTTAATTAGCATTTCCAGAGGTGGTTCCAGGCATTGGGATATTTCAAAAGCTGCCCAAATAATTCTGACGAGCAGCCCTGGTTAAGGCCCACTACAGCAGAATCTTAGAAGCGGAAGGACTTGGCAAAGTAAATGAGCCAAAACTCAGAGAGATGAAGTGACCTGTCACACACAGTCACTGGAAGAGCTGGTGATGGAGCTCACTTCTTTTTTCACTCCTTCTGTCTCCCATTGATGCCATTGGTACTCCCAAGACCCACTCAGAGTAAATATCTCTCACTACTCCTTTCGTCCCCCTTTCCCTGTTAAGTCGCCTGAAAATAGCACAGCTGGCAATGTCCACGTGACCACAAGCAACATGCTCCTCTACTTCACATCAGAAAAGATTCTGGTTCCCGTCTCGAGTGAAGTTCAAGTGTTGCTCATCCTTCTGTGATTGTCCTGTTGCCCCCCTGCCAGTTCTTCCTCTATTCCAGTTTACCTTCTGCAGATGTGATTCCTTCATTTTCGTTAAGTATATTTCACTTTTTCAACATCAATTTAGACCCCAAGGTAGGAGGAAGTCTATCCAGAACTGTTCTTTCCAGTTCTGACAACCACATGGCCTACTCAGAATCTATCGTTTGTACCATGTTGCACACAGTATTTCTCATTATAGATGGATCTTTCCAGTGAGTTTTTTATTTTCTGCCTGAACATAAATTAAAAGGAAAGTGGAGACATGCCTTCTTAGATTTTTTTTTTACTTCCGCATACTAAATATTGATAGAACATATTTGATAAGGAAGATCTGCCATGCGCAAAGAAAGAGAGAACATGTGCCTTTGGGGTATATGATTTCTTTCTACTCTAAAATTATGTTACTCTGGTCTCTGCCTTTACCCAAGGGACATTAAAGCCAAAACCTTCCAAGACTCAGTTGTCCCCAGATCCGAAGGGAGAGGACACCCCTAGTATTTGTTAGTATCAGGTTTATGATGTTATATCCATCAGTTATGTTTACTCTGAGACATAGTAATTATCTATTAATCCTTAGAAGTAGTTTATTGGAACTCCTACATTTAAGCAACAAGTAAAAGACAACTTCCTTCCCTGATGCAATATAGCATTGGAAGAGAGTGAAGATGAGATGGGATTGGATAAAAATCTGATCATTTTACCTAAGATTTCATATTAAGACTTATAAGTTAGCATATGGGTTGCTGAAGATGTCTTTAAAGTAATACTATAAAAAAATTTTAAAAATTGACAAAATAATTGTCAGATTAGAACCCACTGAAACTACCTTTCAAGGATGAAAGCAAAATAAAGATAGTTTCAGTTAAGCAAAAGCTGGCAGAGTTTGCCTCTAGCAGACCCTCTTTAAAGGAAGTACTTTGGGCAAAAGACAAATGTTCCTAAAGATTTGAAATACAAGAAGGAATGGAGAGCAAAGCAATTGGTAAACCAATAGTTCACTTTAAAAGAATGTTGAAAGTATAAAACAATAACAATAATGTTTAATTTCTTGGATTAAAGAAAGGATAATATTGAACTTGGTGACAATGTGAAAATAATTCAAGGATTCTTAGAGCCAATATTTTGTTAAAATAAGTATGCATATTAAGTTGTGGGGATAATGTTAAAAGAAATGGAACATGCATAACTTCTAAGCTACAGAGGAAAGAAAAGGAATATAAAAATCTCATTCAATTGAAAAAAGGTCAAGAAAGGGGGAGAGAAAAAACCAAATAGTTCAAATGTAAGCACAAAATGATATTGTAGAAACAAATCTACATATGTCAGTCATCATTTTAAATATAAATGGACTAATTCTCCATTTAAGAGATAAAAATTGTCAGGCTCTGTATAAAAAAAATAAAACCCATCTATTTGTAAGAGATGCACTTAAACCTAAGAACACAGGAAATTTAAAAGACTAAGAAAAGATTCAAGGCAAGTATTAAGACTTCTTCCATAAAGTATTGCAATTAAAATAGTTTGGTAATGGTACAGGGACAGTCAAATAGGCATGTCACCCAGGCTCTGCCACTCAGTGTCACTCATGCCAGACTTGAACTTTGAAGCTGTGACAGAAGGCAGAAGGGCAGTGGTATTGGTGATGGAAGTGGTTGCAGTAACATCAAGAATAGCTAGTTACTGCTTGGTACTGGCAGCTGTAATTTCATCAGACTGGTTCTGCAGTGTAATCTTGGATGCTTTTCCTAGAAGATTACCTAGAGCTAGGAATTCTGTGAGCTACCCTACGTGCTTAAGCAAACCAACACCCTCCTGCTGTGCTTTTTCACTCAGAGTCAGCTTCTACTACATGCAACTCAGAATCCTGACTGATACAAAATGTGCTCCCTTTAGAGGAAGAAGAGAAAAACCTCTTCAAGGCACTTGACCCAGGATTGTTAACTGGGACCCTGTCATTTTGATCTTTTCTTCAAAATGGGGCCCCAGCCTCTGAATTCTCCCACTTTGCAATGATTTCAACTCCTCCATCTCCAGCAAAGGAGAAAAATCAGGATCTATGTTCAGAAATATATAAAATTTGGAAATAAACAGAGGCAAGAAATACTTGTTTAATCTACGGTGAACTTCCCCTTTCAGAAATTTGTGAAGATAATTTAAAAGGAAGCTTCAGCAAAGGAGGGTTAGTAAATGAGATGGACTACTTTTATATTTTAAAAGTGATATTTAGTTTGGAGATTTTTTTTTTTGGTCTTTCTACCTGATTTTTTTTATAAATTGAGTCCTATTTTGTACCTGAATCCAGGTACAATTATTTTAAAAATAATTATTCATTAATTATTCAAAGGTATTCAACTCTTTGTTTAATACCTGCCTTCCTGGGAGACTAAGTATCAGGAAAGTAATGAAAGTACTTCTCTTATTCACTCCCATATTTCTGGTGCTAGTACATCATAAGTAATTGAAATTCTCAGTTAAATGAAAATAAATGAATGAATGGAATATGGGAAATGCAAAAATTTTTTTTTACTATACTACTGACAACTTTTTCTCAAGTTTTCCTTTTTGCCATCAAATGGCAAAACTGAAGAACTGCTAGTTCCTTTGGCATACAGACATTTGTAGGACTAGTGCTGATCAACACAAAAAATACCTAAAAAATCAGTTCGTAAAATGATAATTTTAGTCTGAGTGATTTTAAATTTCACGCCATAAAAAACTTTTATATCTGACATGATTGATTAGGAGTGAAGAAGTACGTATTTTTTTATTACATATCTCCAAACCAACTAAATGGCTTTTGATTTATAGACAGTTTAAAGGTCTCACTTGAAATTAAATTATTTCCACAATTAAAAAACAAATTGAATGGCCTTAAAATGTCTAGAGATTTTACATCTCCAGTAGGCCCTCTCCCAGGGTTTTCTTTCAGAGAGTCCATTAAATCTTCCATATTTGAACAGCAGATTAATCTCCAGAGCTTTCTTCTAGACATCTATCTGGCAGTATCTGCTCTAATGAACTTGCCTTTCCTTAGGAATCATTCTCTTTCAGTCTTTAAATAAAATTTGCACTTCCTTCCAGGACCTTCTTAATTAAACAATTCATCTGCCTAGACAGTGCTTATTTCTTCTTCTAGATAAATAGTTATTTAGAATTTTTACTCAAAAACACTTCTTGATATTTATGATAAAAGTAAAAATTAAGCCAAATCTGCAGTGGACTTCCATGACTGACACTGTACTTTGCTGCCATTGAAAGGAATGTATACGATAGTGGGGGTGATGGTAAGAGTGAGTATCTCTGTAGAGGGGTTACCGTGTATGTGGTCCCTCTACATCGGGTCTCCTCATTCTGGGTTCCTTCTTCAAGGCTACAATCCACTTTTATCCTCCATACTTCCAGCCCCTGCCTGAATGAATGACCCTCAGCTCTTCTCCTGCAAGCCAGAGGCATTTGGGGCTTTCTCCATTCTTCTTGATTTGTTATTATGGCATTAACGCTATGTATTTGTTTGCTCTGGCTGCTATAACAAAGTACTGGGTGGCTTAATCAACAGAAATTAATTTGCTCACAATTTTGGAGGCTAGAAGTCTGAACTCAAGGTGTCGGCAGTGTTGATTTCTTCTGAGGCCTTTCTCCTTGGCTCAGATATAGCTGTAGTCTCCCTGTTTCTTCATGTAGTCTTTCCTCTGTGCTTGTCTGCGTCCTTATCTCTTCTTATGAGGACACCAGTCATATTGGATTACGGCTCACCTAATGACCTCATTTAACCCAATCACCTCTCTAAAGACCTATCTCCAAATACAGTCACATTCTGAGGTGTTGGGGGTTAGGACTTCAACACGTGACTTTTGGGGTGATAACAACTCAGCCCATAACGTGCTATCTCTTGCTTCATTGGACTTCAACAGCTTATTTGTGAGTTGTATAAAAAAAATCAGAGCATTTGTTGTTTCTCCTTTGTCTTCATCCTGGAACAATCCTAATTTTCCTCGAGGAAACTATTGAGCAGTAAGATTATGTGTAAAGAAAAGCACACGGATTACTATTTTAAGACAGTATTTCACTGCTTCTATGCTTTGCCAGGAACTGTGTGGAGCACTTTCTAAAATTACTGTCATAGGCACTGATGGTGTCAGTTTATGCAAGGGAAGCAGACCTGCAGAGAGTTTGCTGTCAGGTGCCTGCGGTAGCTCAGCTGGTAGCAGTAAGTAGCAACAGGACTGGAAGGCAGGAACGTCTGTCACTAAAACCCAAGCACTAATGGGAAAGATGACTGTTTCAGGTTAAATTCGGTAAAGCTATATATGCTATTAATAATTCACACAGCTTATAGTTCATGGAGGAAGATTATTGAAAGAGTAAAATGGTGGCTTGCTGTGGAATTGGCACAGTAATATTTACTGGAGTCCATGGGAGAGTTGTCTTATTGCTGTAGGGTACACAGTAAAGAATTAATGAACCCCATGTTTCTGTCCTGTGGTTCTAAGGCCTTCAACAGGGCAGGGTGGGAGACAAAGTCTCTCCCCTACACTGACTGGAGCAGAGCTCAGGCCATTCAGATCTCTAAGTTTTACCCCACTCTTGGGAAATGAGGACCAGTCACTTGGCGCCTCAGAGTCACTTCGTGCCACTTGTTTATAGCAGTCTTTGCAAAACAATACCAAGAAATGACAGAGCCAGAACATATTAAGCTCCTGAGGTAGGAAATAATTTCAATGGAAGTAGAATGATTTTTCATATTTAAAGAATATTTTCCTCTGCAGAAAGGAAAATAACCAATCTAATAATTTTGATGATTAGAATCATAATGATAATGAAATCGTGGAAATTATTACCCTGTGCTATGTTCTGGGCAGTGCATAAAATTCTATTAGTGAGCAAAAAAAATGATCATGACAAACCCATCAAAGTGGAATAAATTACAAAATAAATTAAATCTATTTGTCGTTATTCCTGACGTATTTTATTTTCAGGTTTTCTTTATAACAAAATTAAAAAGAAAAGGTTTATTTATAACCGAGTAAGTTAGTTATGTGAACTCCGAGTCATATAAATTACTTTGTCTTCAGGAGTAATGCAGAAAATATCTGTTGCCACTTTATTATTATCTTATTAATAATTAAATTTTAACTGAGAGGTTGGAATGAACCCATTAGTACAGTGATTATTTGCTAGACCAAAGGCTACAGAGAGAGGAATATAAAACGAGAGCACAGAGACTCATGAAGGGTGAAATGGGAAGAAGGTGGGAAAGCTCTGAGCTGGGGCATTCTGAACTGGGAGCTCAAGGTTCCAAGACTATTAAGGGGAGGTTGACGGTTCAGGCTTATGTAACAACAGACGAGGAGAGGGGTGTATAAAAAGAGAATTATGGAGGAATAAGACGTGTTCACCGTCTCCAATAAAGATGAGTTAGAGATGGGTTTAAATGGCAGGTTTTAATTAGTTTACAATTTTTTTTCCAACTTTCAAATTGCAAAATCCCAATAAAGATGAATAAAGAAAGATCATTCATTAATTCATTTAATCAATGATTGTTGAGTATCTCTTATGTATACAGTACTATGTAGGCCCTGGATATGCATCAGTAGATAAGAGAGATAGTTATTAGCTTTGTTTACCTTATAATCTTGTAGAACAGAGGTCTTCAATTCGATGATTACGTTTGAATTCTGAGACCTTACCTGGTAAAATCTAGAAGGGAGCCTGCCCTGTTTTCCAAGGTTTGCGGCTATTTTTTTTTTTTTTCCAAAGATTTTATTGGGGAAGGGGAACAGGGCTTTATTGGGAACAGTGTGTACTTCCAGGACATTTTTTTGTTCTTAGTTGTGGAGGGTGACGTTCAACTTCAAGTTGTTTCAGTCTTAGTTGCACAGGGTGCAGCCCACCATCCCTTGCAGGAGTCAAGGAATCCAACCAGCAACCTTGTGGTTGAAAGCCCACTGGGCCATGTGGGAATCGAACCGGCAGCCTTCGGAGTTAGGAGCATGGAGCTCCAACCGCCTGAGCCACTGGGTTGGCCCTGTTTGCAGCTATTTTTGAAGTGTAGAAGAGGAGAACCATTTTCTGTAATCTTACCAGGGACTGTGGGCAACTTTCCCATTCAGCCTGCTTCAACATTTCAGAAAGTTTTTAAAAAGAGCTCACTTGGGGCACCGAACGTCAGAGTTAGGATAAACACCTTGCTTTCTGTGGTGGTTTGATAGACCATCCATGTCTCATGCACCTGAGGCGCAGCGAGCAGAAAAGCAGGAGCCGAGGGCTGAGAAAGGGGTGAATAGAGAGGAAGAAGTGCCAAAGTCAAGAGAGAAGGAAAGAATCAATGAGAGAGGTTCTGTGCTTAGGCACATGGGCGGTGGGGGGTCAGGGGAGATGCATTTCACAAACAGATGGATATTTGTTCATAGTTTGCCTGTTTGACCCTTGGCAAGATGGTGAAGCGTATTTTTCAGCGGACTGTCCAAATTCTCAATTTGAAGGAGGTGTCTTTTGGCAAGGTGTCCATCTAGTATTTCTCCAATTAGAATACTTGGGAGGCTATGGCACCTTTCTCTGCCTGAGCACTAATGTCCACTGCTGGGCCTTCTTAATATTCACTTGCAAACTGAGTCTAACTAAAGTCCTAAAGGCTCTCTGCCTGGGGAGAATGGATCTGCTCTCACCTTGCTTTTTTCAATTCAACGAGCACCTTCTTTGTCTCTTGTGACCAAACCCCTGATTGTAATGGGGTCTGGTCCAAATACTCATCTAGTACCTCAATTCCTTGGATCCTGGCTTGCTCCTGGGATTCTGTTGATCTCTCCCCCTAGAACCACTCTTCCCATGACTGACCACTATTCCCTCCCACGGGGTCCCCCTGATGCTCTCTGCATCTTGGCTGTGGGTTTGTTGTCTGCTGGAACAGCCCCCTGAGCTCCTTCTCAGTCTCATAGTCTTGTAGACATTCCTGCCTGTATGTCTGTCCTTGCTTAGTAAAGAGGGATTTGGGGAATAACCCTTGACTCATCAGAGCTCTTCCCCCTTTTATTATATGTTCAGTTTGTAAAGATGCTAATTTTGGCTCAGTGGGGTTGTGGAGATATTAAATATGATTAATGATTTCTGTGTGGGCAAACCATAAAGTTGAAAGCTATTTGTATTGTGGTTGAATAATATGTTTGCTAAGTTTACCTCTCAGAACTGTATAAGACCCTGGGAGTGACGAATGCTTGTTGAAAATGTTGAGCATCAATTGGAAGATGACCAAGTATCTTTAATAGTAAGAACCACCTGTTCAAGGCAGGTAGACTGAAAAGATGGGCGCAATTGGGCACCTGATGCTCACCCTGGATTTGGGTCTGATTACTGGACCCAATGGCCAACTTGTGGCTCTTAGAATAATGCATAAATATTTTGAGAAAACCTCTTTCAGATAGAACAGCTCCCTGATCTGCTCCCACTCAGAATTCTGTGAGGAGCAAGTCTTCCCTTTCATGTCTCCGCAGAAACTCTGCTCTGCTGGGAAGTGTTCTGCCACCCTTGGAGGTCTCCAACCTTTCACAGTTATAAGTCTAAGATCTATTTTTTTGCTCTAGGTAATTAGAGGTGGAAGGGAGAAAGCAGTTTCAGCTTTTCCTTCTCTGCTCCCCCAAGTAGCCTTGGGACCAAACTCTTCTTTTTGAAAGAAAAAGGAACTTTAATTAGAGTTTTGAAATGTAAATTGACTCACTTTGCTTACTGAAATACCTCCTTAATTCCTAAGTTTCCTGTCCCAACAGTATACCAAGACCTCCTGATGGCAAATTCCCTACTTGCATTTTGGACTCTAATGTATCAGACTAGTTATATTTTATTCCTTGATTAATTAATGTTAAAAAGAAAAACACTGTTAAGCAATTATGTTTGTTACTGAGAATGAATGGTTCAATATAGTCCCTGAGTTTAAGGAGGGAAACTAACAGATGAAGCGCTAAGTGGCATAAAGTGACACAAAGGTCATGATAAAAAAAAATATGTATAGGATAAAATGGAAGTAAATGGAAGAAGGATCAGATGCCATCGTTGAGAAGACCTTTGGGTGACTTTGAAAGTCCCCTAAATCAACCGCAGTGCCCATTGGGTCCTGGTTCTAGGAAGTCCGGGCCAGACTTGCTTCCTACAACAGAGTCCCTTGGCTTCTTGGATGAATTGCTCTTGTCCACAAAATAGCAAAGAAACATCCCTCCCAAGTGTTTGGTTATCTTCAGCCTAAGGCTTTAATTAATCAGGTTTTTACTGACCTAGCATAATCTCAAGCGAGTCCCAGAAAAATATCATAGGAAGAATGGAAAAGCAAATTTTTGTTGTTGTTGCTGAGAATTCGCAGAAGAATGAAAGCTGTAAATAGGCCGCTTAGAACAGGCGTTGCTGCGTACTTAGGCTTCTTTAGTTTGGGAATGAAGCTGCTTCACTGCTGTTTAAAAGCGGAAACAAAAACCTCACCTGTTACTTACATTGTAAGAAACTAGTGTTCAATATGTTTTTGGGTATTGACATATGGCTTCATTTTTAGCATTTCAGCAGCTGTATCTCTAAAGGTTGTCTGGAGGTATGGACAGTCACGGTGGTTGTATGGCTATAGTTTTTCAAGTATTGATTACCAGTATGATAGGGTACATGATGGTATTGGTTATGGGAAAGAAAATCACATGCCCTGAGATTGGAAAGGAAGTCATATTTTCAAACATCTAATGTATTTGGCCTCACCATTGCCCTTGGGTTTGGCAAAGCTTTTAGAAAGATAAAACTGAGGTTGTCAGGAAGAGACAAATAGTTGTCAGGGACTTAACAATAAAATGTTCTAGGTGACGAATAAACTCATCTTGACAATTTTTCTCAGTGTTTCTCAATAGCTTAGTTTCCCAAAAAGAGACACTGTTGGATGACTTAGAGTAGTTTGGTAGCAAAATTTATTACTGTTATTCAAATATTATCATCCAATTTCACCCTCATGTGAAATATAAGGTATGGGTTGCATTATCTCTGTTTAGTGAATGATAAATTCAAATGCAAATGAAATCAGGTGGCTTGTACAGTCTCAGACAGGTGGCATGGGGCAGAACTGAGACCTGAATAAACCAAATCCACATGGTTTCCATTGTACCACTTTACAGTTGTACAACAAATATCATAAGCACCTTGAAAATGACTGGTTATTTTTAACACTTTTGTTCTTCATTGTACCAAATATCACTCTAGGAGTGGATGGTTTGATGTCCTCAATTTATGGCACTATTCTCTAGGGATGTGTAGGTAACTATACCGAACAAAAGCCAAAATATGAACCTAAAAGAAATCCATCTGACTAACATGGTTTAGGATAAAGTACTCTCAAGAACTGTGAAGGATTACCCACTTGCAAGCCCTGAAGTTAGCCTGCCACAAGGTTCACAGAGGCTGGTGGAAGACACAGATTTCTCATAGCCTGAGAGCGTCAGCATCGTTCTGTGCCATTTCTCCAAGCTTCAGTTTCTGCACGGCGATCCCAAGAGGGCCCGGTAACACCTGTGTCTGCCATGGGTCACATTATAGGAGGAAACCTTGAGCTTAGAAACAACCCAAATATTCTATAGTAAATACATCTGCCTTTCACTCCAGAGGGAGATACTTTATTTCTGTCTCCCCAAACTGTTCACTGTACAAACATCCTTAAAAAATCTCCAGAACTAAGGGCAGGTACGCAGCTTACAAAATGGTAGATAAACAAGAGGTCCATGGAGTATGTATCCAATGCATACTCAACTCCTTTATATGTTAGGAGGGTTCTGCACCCAATTCCAGTATGTGGGGAACAGGGTTTCCCCAAAACATCCAACAAGCAAGTCTTCCACACTGGCTGGGTGTCTTATAATTCAACTCAATTCTGACGTGATCTACCTGGAGGTAGCATCAGATTCCACAGATTAGAGGCTCAGTCCCATAAGACTGGCTTGGTCATTATGAATTCAGGCAGGTTACTACACCTCCCTTGTTTTCTCAATTCAAAAATAGAAATTGTTATATATGTTGTGGACCTTACATTTGTTATTTGTTTTGGAAACACATCTAGGACTCCTCCATTTTAACATTTGGGAATTCTTTACCTTTCGAGTTTCGGTGGGTGGCAAAGATCTCCTTCCTCTATAAAGTTGGAAATGACCTTTCTACTAGGGTGTAGGCATGTGACGAAGGATCTGCCAGTCACATTCACCTGGTCCAGTTTTTGGCTCTGTAGCTACTGTGTTTCCCCCCAAAAAAGAGCTAGCCGGACATTCAGCTCTAATGTGTCTTTTGGAGCAAAACTTAATATAAGACCCAGTATTATATTAATTGTATTATATTATATTATATTATATTATATTATATTATATTATATTATATTATATTATATTATACCTGGTCTTATATTATAGTAAAATAAGACCAGGTCTTATATTAACTTTTGCTCCGAAAGATGCGTTACAGCTGATCGTCCGGCTAGGTCTTATATTCAGAGGACACAGTAGTGACACAATAGAGGTGCTCACTCTCTGTCTCTCTTTCTGTCAACACGGGCAGTAGCCATGATTGTGGGCCTTAGTTCTTGGCACAGAAATGACAATGTGGTCCCCAGTGTCTGATGGTGGCAGCGACCTTTTCCTCATCACATCAATCCTGCGATACAATCTGGGCATTGTTCCTGGAAGCTTAGCCTCGAGCCTGGTCCCCTGGCCCTCCCAGTGATTCTGGGAACTACTTGATGTCTTTAATCTCATCTTCTGCCTACTGAATCAGAGTCAGCTTCTGTTGCCTGAATGTACAAACCTCAAGTTATACAGTACTCAGCAGACATTATGGCCCCAGCTGCTGAAAGTCCAATGGGTTTGACAAGTAAGAGTCAGGTTAATAAGTTCAGGCCAAGGCTGGGTTGAGAGGTTTCCAATAAGCCCGGCGTATGGGGCCGTAAATGCCTATTGCTATGAGCATTGCACACATTTAGCTTCAGAAAAGTGGAAAATGGGGCAATCTTCGATGATTCAGGCAAACATATGTTCTTTCCTCTGACATTGTTGCTTCAGGTGCTTGGTCTGACTTAACGCTCAGAATAACTCTTTCATTTACTTGCTAGGGGAGCGTGGGCCAAGGGTGTTCAGTGAGTCTGAAATGTTTTTCCTCTGAAAAGCAAGGGCAGCCAGTGTGGAGGACACAGCAGTCACTCTATTGAAATGGAAGTGTTTATAAAAGTCCTCAAATTTATAAAACTTTGGCACCAAACTGAGGCATCATAATGCATTTTTTGGTGAATGTGTTTAGGATCTCTGATCATAAGCATTAAAATTTTATGTGCAGTGTTAGCTTTTTAAGTTTGCTTTAAAAGACTTTCTAAATTCCCTAAAACTATAAAGAATAATAAACTATAAAAAAAAAAGTCCTCTACAACTTGGTTTTAGAGAAAAATGAGGGATCATGTGTCTTTTTAGAGCCCTGGGCTTAGAATCATGAGGCTCTGATTCCCCTAACTCGCCCACTCCTCAGCTGTATGATGGACAGCTGGATGAGTAGACCCTCCTTGCCTCAGTTTCCCTATTTGTGAGAGTGGCAATAAGGCTTACTTCACAAGGCTCCTTTGAGACAGAATCCCTGAGATCACGCTTACAAGACCCCCTCCCTGGAGACTGACACAGGAGGACCTCCAAGAGGGTGAATTGATTTTGATTCTAAAATTATTCTGAAAAAATTGAAGATGAGCTATCGACCAAAGATTTTATATGGTGAAAGGGAGAAATGTTAGATTCTTCTACGTTGCAATGAATGTAGATTTTCAGGAAATTGCTCTTTTTGTTGTTGGCATTTTTTTCATAATCTTAATGAACGCAAAACGGTTGTTCCAAAGACTTATTAGGGAGAAGAATCATTTTTATTTTATTTTACTTTCTGTCAGAATGGAAGGAATGGGGCTACACGGAGAGAAGATTCAGATTGTGCTGAATGGAGACTCTCTAGGCCTAAATTTGTTTCTTACGGGTGGGAGAGAGAGCATTGTGGGATGTGTGGGGCAGCCTGGAAGGAGGATCAGTCCTTGATTTATGTCTGTCTTTCCTGCTCCTGAGCAGCAGCACTGCAAACGCGGCGTGTATCAGCCCTCATTTGCCATCTTCTCTCCCACGCACACACAGAAACAATCCGTGGTTTTCCTAGGGCTTGCCAATACTCAGTCTAAACCTGCACACACACAAAGAAGTACGGTTACAAGTTGAAAGCTGACAGAATCTTTAAAAATCCACCTCCTTCGAGTCTGAAGGGTCAAGAGACCTGAGTGTTAACACAGAATGTCTTAGAGAAGGGGATTTGTTTGTGCTTTGATGTGTGGCCAGAGCCACTTGTAGGGTTTATTATTGTGTGATGTGGGCCTGAAACCTTTGCTGGACGAGGGCACTGCTGGAGGTGGGTAGTACTGTCCCCCAATGTCCTGAGATGGCTTTGTCACAGCAGTGCATCAGTCTTCCTTAAGTCATTCCTTTTGCCTGCCACATTTTTGCTCAGGCTGTTCAGTTTTCCTGACCATCTCTTGGTCTTGTCAGACCTGTACTGTTGGAGAATGAGGTTCTTTATCTCCTGCCTGGAATTCTAATTCTAATAAGGGCAAAAGTGGCTAAAGAACATCAAGGGAAATCTTGATCACAGAATCTGGCAACAACCTTCAGGTATGTAGTTGGTACCTTGCGTGGAACTCTTACAAAAGGGGGTTTACCATTTACTGCACCCCAGTTTGACTAGCTGTGGAGGAGATGGAATCTCTGGGGGTCCCTCACCGATGTCAGGTGCCCTCACTAGGGCTTCTGGTTTTCAAGCCCCTACTGGTTTGGTTCAGATACTTCTCTCTGGATGCTCAGTCAGGGCCAAGGCAGCTATTTGAAGAGCTCATTCAAGGAGGACAGATGCTCCCTATTTATGGCCCTTCCTGGACAGTTTGTATGTCCCCCTCTTCAACCAGATTTTCCTGCCTTATCAGCAGGTCTGCTTCCATACAGGATTACAAATTTTGACTGGGCACTTCAAACGTTTTTACAAGCTGATATTGATTCTAATTTATTTGCGAGTAAGTCCTTCCCTGTTTCTTCTCCATGTTATATTTATGCTCCCCTAAAAGAGACAACTTGGAGTAAGGGGAAAACTACAAGCTTTGGAATCTCACAGCCCTGGATCTGATTCCAAGCAATGCGGAGTCAGGCTTCATAAATTTTGCCAAGCCTCACTTTTCTCACCTCAAAAGTGGAGATGATGTTTTCTGCCTCACAGGATTGCTTTGAGGGTTAAAGAAAATCATGGTTGGAAATCACTGGACATGTCAAAGACATTCAGTTTCCTTCTCTTTGTGTTTATAATGATTGTCACAGTTTGTCATCCTTAGGGATGACCCTACCTGCTGTTTTTTGTATGTGTCATGCCAAAGAACATGGTGCCGAATTTATATGTAGAACAACTACAACTCAGCAGCCCTGTCTCGTTAAAAAGCGAATGAAATCTGTGAATGGGCTAGAATTTTTCCATCCCGTGCTTTTGCAGAACAAGGTAAGGGACAGAAATTAGGACATGATTGTCATATCAGCTGCAATGGAAAGGGAATTTCACAGCATATATTGAGGGCTTATGTGGAGAATAATCTCAGTCACATGTACATATTGTACTGGGAATGTTTTACATATTAACACTCAATATGCCTAGACTCTTAATTACAAAATAAATATTACACTTAATATTAGCTGTCATGTTTGAGCGGCTTGAACATTTCTGATGATCAGAAGATTCCAAATTCTTGAACTTCCAGTTGATCAAAGTTTTGTTAAAAAGACATCCAATCAGTGATAGTAACCCCTGCTTCATTTAGCACACAGAGATCAGTTGCCAGAGGTATATCCTGACTCTTTGATAATTAATTTCAAGATCACAATAGGAAACATTCAGAAGCTTCTAATCAGAGATGAATAGCTAATTACAGCCAATATCCCATAAGAAATTTCAGCCTCATTGTACCTCAAACTGTATATCTTTCTGATTTAAATAAGAATGTTAAAGATTTGCTTATAATTTATAGAGGAATTTATTGTTAAAATCTTAGGAACAGAAAGGAAACTGATGACAAAATTCATTGGTTCATTATCATTTCTGATTCAGACGAGAGTTAACTTATTCATAAGTTATAATGACAAGTCTTGTGTTTTCTTAGATGGCAGGATTTCCCGGGGATATGTGTGTGACGCCTTCCAATGGATTGGCAAATTCATTAAATAACCAAAGTTCTGCCTCAAGATTTAGCGTATTTGATAGTAATTAGCCTTTTATATGGAGCTTCACTGGAAAACATCCATTCCTATTATACTATGATTCTTTTGTTAGGTTTGTTCTAAAAGATGATACTTAATGATCTATTCTGCCATTTTTAGCTGTTTGATCTTGGTAAGGGCGATTCACTTATAGCTCATTCTTTTTTTTTTTTAAGATTTTATTGGGGAAGGGGAGCAGAACTTTATTGGGGAACAGTGTGCACTTCCAGGACTTTTTTCCAAGTCAAGTTGTTGTCCTTTCAGTCTTAGTTGTGGAGGGCGCAGCTCAGCTCCAGGTCCAGTTGCCGTTGCTAGTTGCAGGGGGCACAGCCCACCATCCTTTGAGGGAGTTGAACTGGCAACCTTGTGGTTGAGAGCCCACGTATGGCTCATTCTTGATTGTCCATAGCCAAGCACTGTAACTTTAGTAAATAAAATCTATAGGTGACATCAAACCATATTTTGGTTGGCTCTCACTTATGGAGTTTGTGTGTGTGTGTGTGTGTGTGTGTGTGTGTGTGTATTTGTGTGCTTTTTGAAGTGCCTTGTGCTACATCCAGGAACAGAGAAAGCTGGCTGTAATATTTGAAGACCAGAGCTGGCAAAAAGGAATAATAATCTGTTGGCATAGGATTCACTTGCTGACGAGTGATTTCATTTCTTGTTTTTCTACTATTCATGTCTCCCCTCCATCCTTTGTTAGAGATAATAATACCTAGGTATCAGGCCAAGAGAACAAGGAGAAGAAGGAGAAAATGGCAAGGATTGTACGTTCATTGAACAATCAATGTCAAAATGGTAGAGGATTAACCAGCAATTATGCATATCTTGGTTCCCCAAGCCAAATTTTGCCAGGAGATTCTACCAGTCTTTCACATAAAGACACTTCTGCCACTAACCCTCAAATACTCTACAAGCCATTTGGGAACAGGGTGTCTTGGAAATGATTAGAGGCAGAGAACATGACTACACAGATGCCTGAATTAAGGGAAACTGGGAACAATCTCGTGACTTGTCTATAAATTCATATAAAGACAGGAGTCTGGAAGTTGTAGACTCACTGCTCTTGGTATTGAAACGAGCTCTGATGAATTAGTTTCATCAAACGTTTCATACCGCTAGCCCTTTCCAGCTCTGAAACACCAATTCACATCTTATTTTTGTTAGGGTATCATTGCAAATTCAAGTAGGCAGTGAGTAACCAGAAACCAGAAAAAAATTCTTAATGAAGCCAAATCTGAAAAGCTGCCATCTTGAAAGGTAGCAAATTAAATCTGCCTTGAGCAGCAGAAAGCGAAACGTGTTTATGTCAAGTTAACTTTAATTACAGAATCACAATGTCATGATTTTGGAAATGAAGTATCCCTTTCTGTGGGATTTTTAACAATGGGAAATTTTGAGCATCTCAGATAAATTGGAAAGAACTTGAACATGAGTAATGAAAATGATGAAGGAGCTGGAAGAACTGACTTATGGGGAAGATGAAAAGAATTTAACATGGATAGCTTGGCTAAGTGACGGACAGATACTTTGATTAATAACTATGCATTCTTGAAGTGCATAAGCACTAAGAAAAAAATCAGTACATTTTGGGTGTAGAAAACATGAATAATGGAATCAATTAAGCACAGGAAAATAGGCTGAATATAAAATGTAGAATATCTATTTCGGGATTTTTCACATGTGCCTCTTGAGGTACTTTCAATGTTAAATATTTTCTAGTAAAATGAATAAGTTCTCAATATTTTGAATCTCTTTTTTGTTTTTTTTTAACAAAAGAAGCAAAATCTCCCAAGAGTTTTGAAAGGATTCATTTTGTTCATAGGGGCATAATGGTTAGATTTTTTAACCAGTGTTGGGAACCAAGCCAACTGTGATCTTTAGGACAAATTCTCTTAAATCTAGTGTAATTGGTCCTAACGTCCCAGAAGGGGTTCTAGTTTTCCTCTGGGAAGTTTGTCTCCGGCCTCTGAGGAAGGGAGAGGGAAATTGTTGCCAGAGCTTTGGCACCCATTGTTTCAGGACAGCCTCAGTGCAGGCACATAGTCACTTATTATAAGGTGTCTGGTTCCACTCAGAAGTTGGAAAAGTCTGGCGTTGAAAAATATTAGTGGAATGCTTCAGCATGGTTATGTTAGGAGTTTGATTGCTGAGACAGAAGCTCCAAATGCACTAGATGGGGGAAGAGTGAATTCGGGATCCTAGGCAGGCTGGCACAATTGGATATCAGTCAACCAAACGAATCTTGAAATCCTGGGTAGCCATTTACTAACTGTTTAATCTTGGACAAATGCCTAACCTTTCTAAGTCTCAGTTTCCATATCTGTGAAATAGGGCAGCTCCAAGGGTGGTTATGAGTATTGTAGCAAAAATTATATTTATAGAGCTCAGTGTGGTGCCTGATTCATAGTAAGTTTCAGTATGTCTTTGTACATATCTTGTTGTTATTAGCCCTGCCCACTACCCTGACTATATCTTAGGTCACCATGACCACACCTCTGCTTCCGAAGGTGAGCCCCAGTGATGGGCCATACTAGGGGGAGATGGGGGACAGAAGAGATTGCCATCGTTGTATGAGAAAACATGGGGTATTTCACATCTGTATATTTTACAGTAAATCCTCCATGGCTTAAACTGAAATCGGAATAGTCTGACATGTCTAAATTAGAACAGAATAGAAATTCAGTTTCATTGTATTTCATTATAAATGATAATCACTTTGCTTATTTTTCTTCTTTTCCCAAGTCTTACCTTGCTAGTTTGATTTGTATGTTTCTGTTACTAACTTTAAAAATTCCAATTGATATTTTAGGATGATACTGTGACTCTTGGTTTCATTGTAAGCCACCCCAAATCCTTTGTGTAAGAAGTAAGGATATAAACAAATAAACGAAATATATACAGTTGAAATACTTATAAAACAAAATTATGTATCTATGGTTTAGGACTGTGTGCTCATGGCACTAAAGAAGAGAGAACTTCATTCATGTCAATGAAAAAATAACAAATGAAAGATGCTCATTCACCCCGGGGGAAAAGAAGGGGAACTTGGGAAGGAGAGCCCAGAGGGCTTTAGCTACCCTGGGAATGTTTGGAATGGACGGGAGGCAATCACTATTCGGCATCTGTACTATGACACAATTTCCACTCTGAGTGATCTTGGGAAAGTTGACGTAAAGACTGACTACGAAGACGAATACGGTAGATCTAAGGGTGGTGAGAACTCTAAGGCACAGTTGGCTTCAACATGTGTTGCTGGTGTCTTGGTTTTCTGTGCTTAGGCTTGTAACCCTCTGACAGTGCTAATGTTCCTCATTGCTATGAATATTTCCTGTCCTCATTATTTTGTTTTCTGGGAACTCACTGCACATGCAAGTGTTCTATTAACAGCTTTGATATTTAACGTTTTAACACCAAATGCTTTACAAGCCCCATCTAATCCAATCACTAGTTACATTTTTTCATCCTCTCCTCCTAAGATCTTTGTGATTCTTCAGTCCGAATCAGAATAGAATCAAATCCATGGAAAGTCTATGCCCTCCAGGAAGGCTACTCCAACAATGACATCGGAAGCTGGGTTTGCGGGTACAGGACTTGGTTGAAATTTCCTGCCTGGGTTAGTTGTTGTGAGGGCATGACTCTGGGGTAAGAAGGCCTAGAAAAGGAGCAAGTGGAAATTAGAGCCTGAAATTGGAAATAAGGATCTTGGGTGAACCAGATATAGATCAAGAAAAGAGATCAGGAACAGAAGAGGGGGTCTGTTTGCCAGGCCCGGTAGGATCCATGGGCAAGGAATTAAGTTTGGTAAATAAATAAACATTACAAATCTGAGTCAGATGAAGATGTCTGATGAGAAAACTGAGGCTTAGAGAAAATAAGTTACATGTTCATAGTCACATAGATGGTAATTGGCAGAGCTGGCTTCAAATTTAGGTCTGTCTAGTCAGACCTTCTGTCCTTGATCTCTGGTTTATAAACTTATGTACAAATTTCAAAGCTACTTTTACTCATGTGAGCAAATGTAAATTCCTTCATTCCTCTATAACGTAATTTCTATCTCCAGTCCCCATTGTTTCTGATGCAAACATTTTAATTTATTCCTTACCGGGGAAACGCTGTCACGTTTAAATTTGTTGTCTGTCATTTCAGGTTTGAGTTTATTGAACTACACCCTTCTTTTCCCTGGAATTAATATTATGCTCAGAAGGCTATGCAAATGGTGGAGAGATGCTTATTTCATGACTTGGATTTGTCTTTGTGGCCAGCTGCAGTCCATTTATTTGACTCTCTGGCTTGTCTCCACCATCATGGTACCTCTCACATTTTAAGTTTTCTCAGCTGAACTCCTAATGGACAGGCCACTTTGTAATCTCTGCACCAGGGCCCCTGCTGGAATTTCTCTGCAACCCATAAGCACTTTGTCTCTCAGCCAACTACTACCCCCAGTCTGGGGGACCACAACAACCTTTGGGCTGAAGGACTCCTGGGTTATCTCTAGCTCTCTCCCTTTGTACTCTGGGGTGGCCATATCACAGTGGCAAAACCATCTTCTTTCTGAGGACTTCACCCAAACATTGAGGCTCATGTTCTCCCAACTTTAAATCCAACAACTCCAGTTGGAGGGCTCATGTATTTTTGGCTCCCCGTGGAGGATGAGCTTGAAGGAGCCAGGGGTTAGGACACAGCCTCCCCATCTGTGTTGCTAATGGTTAACTCTCAGGGTTTGTATCTAATCTGTCTCTAATAGCTTTTCTTCCCCAGCCCACAGACTTCTCTCTCTAGACTGATGTGAGGGTGGAGAACTGAGTTAGGTTGACGACATCTACTTCCTGATTTTTCAGTCTCAGTCGTGAATCTGAAATGTTTGAGCTAGCTTGTTTAGTTGTTTCTTTTGAAAAGTACCCTGACCGCAAACTGGCCACTGGGCTCCCAGCCTAAGTTGGGGAGGGTCACTTCTGTGGTTGGAACAACACTCCAATTCGTGCTTGAATATCACTTCCAACTTCAGTGAAATAATCACACCTTGTTAGAGGCATCTTTTTGGGAGGCGATTTCAAGGATTCATAATTTTATTTCGCAGAAGTTGCTGATGTTGAAAGGTTGCCTAAATACCCGGGACTTCATAAGTTCAGCACAGGTTACCTAATTTGCTATTCTGCTGTTACTTCAGGAAACTTGACATTTAAGACACACAAAAGGGAATAATTATGTAAGTTATAAAATTAACAAGTACTGTGGAAGTTCATGAAATACCCAGGCCAAGTCTATCTTAGTGAAGGTGTTGGGAATCCAAGGTTAAAAAAATTTAACATTGACAAGGGATGCTCATTACGTGGGCTTGTGAAACTTGCACTATCAATCATCCCTATGTGCACAAGAAAAAGTCACGTTACAATAATTTTTAAGGACTTGCCCAGACTTTTTTGTTCACTTCAAAGGGTTTTATCTTAGATTCTTCCTCCATCTCCACTCCAAGCAGAAACCAAAGTCTATCTCAAAAATATTTGTCCTGGCTTCTCTATCCCCCTTATTACTGCCTTAGTTCAGACCCTTATCATCTCTTGTTTAGAATATTATAACAGCTTCTAGACTTTTCCTGTTTCACTCCGTTCATATTCTGCTTACTCTTAGGTGTTCTTATGAAACACAAACCTAACCTTTACTCCCTCCTTTGGAAGCTGGAATGCCTAACTACTGCTTTCAGAATAAAAATACCAATCCTTGAGCAAGGTGTCCAAGGCACTTGACTGTCTGTGTCCATCCCATGTTAGCATGCATACATGCATTCATTCACTCATTCAATAGATTTTTATTAATGCTTTATGGAATTATACACAAATATAAATGGTACAGTTTCTGCCCAAGTAAGAGTGGGGGTATGAGTGAGGATTAGGTTGAAAGATGAAAAGCAAGGAGAGAAACGATTACATGGGCTGTAATGAGAATATGAAACGATACAGTGGATGTGTTGGCCGAATTCTAGGGAAGTTGAGGAAGGCTCATCTTCCACTACTACTCACTTTCCTTCTCCGCACACATTAATTTAGCTGTTCTATAAGCATGATCTTTCACCTCTGCTGGATTGTGAGTTTCTAGATAAGCATATGCTTCTTTCTCATCTTTGATTTCCCAGAATTGCCTAACACAATACTTGATATATTGTGGCCCCCAGTGACCCATGGTTGCAATAGGACATTGTACTAAATTTGCCTGAAACAAGCTGAGGTTTGGAACTATATTTGTTATTGAGGGCTATTCATTTCAATGACAATTATTTATGAAAAAGAACATATTTCTCCTTAGTATACCCTTAGAGTTTTGCCTTACCCTAGTTATCGTTTTCTTTCTGAACTATAACCATAGGTGAAAGCCATATATAATTTACTCGTTTACATTCAACACTTAGACTCTGTATTTAGCATTTTCAAAAGTGGGGTTCTATGTTTTGTAGAAGGAAAAACTTCTTGATTGTAAAAACATACAAGATAATAGAGCAAACTCCACGACAAAAGCACTGAGTACCTGCATGAAGAAGTCAGATTGGTCATAGAAAACTTCGTGGAGAAGATGAGCTTCTAGACTGAGTTTGAAAAAAGGGACAGGTGAAGATGGATAGAAACAAGGAGAAAGAACATGCTAGAGAATGCAGTCTGTATGAAAAGGTGAGAACTATGTACAGGGCATAACGTATGGGTTGGTTAGATTATAGTGAGGAGAACATTTAGCATTTAAAAAAATACTTGGTGTGCTTGCTTATTTATTTATATGTGAAATATTTTATTTTGTGCTTATAAAGCACTTAGTAGTTTCTTTATTGCCTGGATTGATAGCAGGAGGATTTTAAAAAAGCAAGAAAATGGAATTCCAGATAGAATCCGTTGTACAATATATTAAATTAATTTTAAATGCATAATATTCCTTTTTTGAATCAGAGTCTTAGAACACAATGGTAGAGTAGGTCATTATTAATATCTACCCAACCGCCCTCCCTACTTCTGGAATAGTATTCCCCTTCTTTTTGGAAATGTCTCCAAACTCCACTTGTATCATGTGTTCCTGGCGAAAGTTTTGCATCATAGTAACCCATCTGTCTGCACATGTGGGTGGACAAGTGACCGAAGTTGAGCCAGTCCATTCTAAGGTCTTTTCAAATTTGACTAAGAGAAGAGAGGTAATCCCTTTGGTGATGAGTGAAGCTGTGAGATATAAAGTGAGGAGCAGTAAACGGTCATGCTCTGACCCTCTAAACAAAGCCAGTCTGAAAGAAGGAAGTTGGAACTCAAAAGAGAAGCTGACTTGAGAGATTGGAGAGCATCCTGATAATGCCCTAGGCCCCACCCCGGTCTTCTCTAAGTCTAACTGTTGCCTAGAGCTGTTGGCAGCCTGGTTCCTTGGCCCCTAACTCCCCCCTTTGCCATGTATACAAGGTCTGCCAATTAAGTTCATGAACTTGCCACCATGCACTTACATTGGCAACGTTGTACAAACAGCTCAGTAAGGTTTCATAACCTTGATATCTCAGTGTCTCTCACAGCTGTGTTCGTGTTGACATGTAGTGGTGTCTTGCTGAGTGGCGTTCATTGTTGTTGCGTGTTTTTGTGTGCCACCAAGAGAATGTCTGAGTTTCAATTGGAGTAATGAACAAACATTATATTTCTTGTTAAACTTGACAAGAGTGGAAGTGAAATCATGGACATGCTAGTCCAAGTTTGTGGAGATAATGCCATGAAGAAAATGGCAGAGTACAAATGGAGTAAATGTTTTTCTGAGACAAGAGAATGCATCACTGATGAAGAGAGGTCAGGGCGGCCAGTAATGAGCAGAACTGATGAAAACATTGCAAACGTTCATTAAATTGTGTGTCAAAATCGTCGACTAACTGTAAGAAGCATAGCAGACCAAGTAAATATCGATAGAGAAACAGTTAGGAAAATCTTAACTGAAAATCTTGGCATGAGAAAGGTGTGTGCAAAAATGGTCCTGAAGGAGCCCAGTGATGAACAAAAGCAAAGGAGAGTCAAACTTTGCCAAGACCTTTTCGAGAGGCAAGACAATGTTTTGGGCTGTGTTATCACTGGTCATGAAATGGGGGTGTACCAATACGACCTTGACACAAACTGTCAAAGTGCACAACGGAAGTCAGCCAATTCTTCATGACCAAAAAAGTCATGAAGACTTTTCCGTCAGTCCAAATAAAGAGTCAAAATAATGTTGCTAGCCTTTTTTGGTATCAGGGGGATTATTCATTATGAATTTGTACCAACTGGACAAACAGTTAACCAAGTTTACTATTTGGAAGTGCTGAAAAGGCTGCATGAAAAATGAATAACTGCATTGGAACACCCTCCCTACTCACCTGATCTGGCCCCCAATGACTTCTTTCTTTACCTGAAGATAAAAGAAATATTGAAAGGAAGATATTTTGATGACATTCAGGACACCAGGGGTAATACAATGACAGCTCTGATGGCCATTCCAGAAAAAGAGTTCCAAAATTGCTTTGAAGGTTGGACTAAGCTCTAGCATCAGTGCCTAGCTTCCCAAGGGGAGTACTTGGAAGGTGACCGTAGTGATATTCAGCAATGAGGTATGTAGCACTTTTTCTAGGATGAGTTCATGAACTTAATTGTTGGACTTCATAGTTATGTTTCTATCATTTGCAGCAGAAGTTGATCTGGTGTTTTAATAACTTAAGATCTACAGAATCATAAAAGGAACTTTATGTTATTGTGAGGAGGCTCTCACAAGGGCTAACCAATTTTCACTTTCCACTATCATCAATACTCTGATTCAAAAGAACACCCAACTATTTTTAAGATAGTCTAGATTAGAACACCACTACCTCAACTTCTATGAAAGAAGGGTCATTATGATTCATATTCTCCCATCTGCATCTGAATATCGTGATTCCAGCTCTCTCAGTGTGGCAAAAAGGCATTAAAGTGTAGAAAAGAGAGTCCGTTTCCTGGCAACTCAGAGTCCAATGGACTCTTGTTGCTTTAAGTGCATCTGACATTCTACTGGGGGACACATGGACCCCTGCAATGACAAGATTGTTTTCATATTTTATCTGTTTTCTTTTGGAAAAGACTGAGCTCTCTGCTTTGTGCTGTGATGTCTGGGGGGACTGTGTTGATGTGGATTTTGGCAAGTTTGCTTGACCCTGGATTCCTCAAAGTGTCGTTCTCTGAGGCAACAGAATGTGCACTGAAGACTCTTATAAAAAATACAAAAGAGTGGTTTTTTTTGGGGGGTGTCTTTGATTGATTAAGGTATAATTATTTGTCATAATGAACATACTATTTTGGTGTGGAGGCAAAACATTTAAAAAATTTGGCAATAATAACTGCATGTAAGAAAACTAAGGTGTCTTTTGATGATCTTTTTAAGATTTATATCACCATTATTATCTTGTGTCAAGTGTTTATTTAGTAGGATCTCATGGAGAACATTCTGCCAAGAGGTGAGGATCCCAAGATGAACATAATTTACTTCCCAACTTGTAAGAGATTGCAATCTTGTAGAGCAGTCAGGGCACATACTGGTATAACCAGAGTGTGCTGAGTCAACACAGAAAAGAAAAGAAAAAAAGGTTCACAGTAATAGTAGAAAACAAATACTCAAACCAGCAGTATTTCTCGGGCTCATCTACTATGTTGGGCCTAACATTCCCCCCTGAAATTTCTCCCAACTAGTTTAGGAAGCTCTGAGGGAGTGCTTCCCTTGTGCTAAGCAACAGAGATTTCTTGTCTATTAGGTGGAATCCATGAGTTCTTTATCATGCTTTACTGGGGCAGGTCTCTTGGCCACCCTGAGAGGCTACCATGTTTTCTCTGTGACTTTTGGTTCTTCAGGGATGTCTTGATAGCACTGATCTGTAACGCTGTCCTATCATCTTTCCATGTGTAGGTCAGTCCCCTTTACTCATCAGGCTTCTGTGGTCTTCTCCCTTCTCACATCTCATGGATCTCTACCTCCTGGGTGACTGCCTTGCTCAAAAGAGGAAAACACCTCTGGTGCCCACTTGTTGCTTTGGTCTGTTGCTTGGGCTGGAAAACAGCACTTTGTGTGTTCTGTGCCTTATAGAGGTTTTAATGAAGCAGCACTATGATTTGTTTAGTTTGTAAACTCTAAGACCCAGGTATTTTAGCTAAGTTCTGCTAGAGTTATTGGGTAGGGTGGTGATTGATGGGGTAGGGGACAATGGGAACAGCATACTTCAGGTGGCACTTAAAACTACCCTTCCTACTCTACACTGATCCCAGGGCTGAGATTAATCTTTGCTAACAATAAATCCCTTTCACAAGATGCTTCTTTGCCTTTTAGGCATGTAGATCTCATGCTGTCTCAACTTCAATGTCCCTCTACATACGTATTTATTTGGAAAAACAACTGTATTGAGTGCCTACTATGTGTCAGTTACTCTGCTACGCTTGGGGATATAATGGTTGGTGAAACATTCCTGTTTCTGCCATCATGCATCTTGGCAGGAAGGATTGCAGCTTACAACTGATTGAATATTCAGTGGATACACAGCATATGTTAGCTTCTAACCTTTGGTGCAGAACCGATGGATAACAGAAGGTTGCATTTGTTAAATGCCAGGGAAAGAAGCTGCATAGGATTTCAGAGGAGTGACTGATTCCTGGAAAAGCTGGACAAAGTTCGGTGAAAGGGAGTGTCAGTTGCATTGAGACATGGAGGGCATGGGAGGAGTAAGTAGGTGAATGGAAATGAACAGGAATAGTATTCCAGAAAGAATGCATGTGGCCGGTCTAGGAAGAGAGAGTCAGCACAGATTTGCCTACATGCGTGCCTGGAGGAAGGCTCGGGACAGTATAGTCACCCTGACCTTGATTCAAACCACAGTTTGATCACTTAGTATGGATGTATGTGATCTTAATTAATTAATTAAATTCTCTGAACCTAATCTGTTAAATGAGGATATCAAGACCTACTTCATGGGTTTTCGTATGGATTCTAAGAGCACGAAGTATATACATGTAGGTAAAGCACTAAGAATCGTGTCTGGCAAATCGTAACTGCTCAAAAACTGATAGGTCTGGCCAGTTTGGTGGGAGTAGATAATGTATGTAGAGGGGAGGAAGTACTCATTAACATTGCTGTTTTGGAGTTTACCCACTGCTGCTGAGTGGGTGAAAATGACTGAGGAACACTCTCTGCTTTGTTACCCACGAGGGGAGAGAAAAAAATCAGATGGAAAAATAAAGGAGGGAAATGGACTGTTTTCTTGTACTTCTTCCAATCTCTTATCAGATGTGTTGAGCCCCTGAATTACTCAGCCCAATTCTGTCTGTGCACAGAACCTGTGCTGGGCCAGCTGGGGCTTGGGGATGGACACTTCCATTCTTCCATGGCTCTTTCCTTGCTGGACAAAGCTGATAGAAGACTCATACGAGATGATCTGACCGTGTTACTGTTATGTCAGAATATCAAGTTGGGTTATTTGAATTTAGAAAGCTATTAATAAACAGGGCTCATAGGTTTCTTCTTCCCTTATAAAACACCAGCTTCTAAATACTTTGCTCTAATTTTGTCTTGCCCTTTATCTGTGGCAAAATAAGCTTCACTCACTGATTCAGCTTGCTCTGTCCTACTCTTGGCTTTTAATCTGTTCCTTTTATAATCATTTTAAACTCAAAATCAATTGTAAACTGCAATATAACTGCATATAAACTGCAGCTTCAAAGTGAAGTTGCCATTTTACATTGAAAGGGCAAAACAGATCAACGCTGGTAGTTCTCTTTAATTTAGATTCCACATACACAGGGCTGTAATCAAATCCTTGTTGAAATCTCACCTGCGTTGCTGTTGCAGCCGCAGGTAAAATTAGCAGAATCAGAAATAATATGTCTGGCTCTGCTTAGTTCTCAGTGTCTCTTTGCTAAAAGACTGCAAACTCCTCCCAGGAAATCTGAGAAAAGCAGAGAAGTATCAGTGGGAGTGAGACATTTGATAGTATCAATAAAAACAACTAAAACCAGGAAGAAAGTGAGAGCATTTGGTAAACACAAAGGGATCAAAACAAGAACTAGGAAAAATAATTATTCGGATTAAGTTCACACTGTGCACATAAGACAAATTGCAAAGAATTGTGGGGAGAAGAATGGTACACAAATATTGGGTGGTGATTCGAACAGTTGTCTGGATTGAATCACATGAAGGCTAAAGGATTGATTATAAGGGGAAGAATCAAATGCAATGATAATTTTAGTCCAGTAGGTTTCTTTTATTCTGAATCACCAGCAGATTGAATAGCTTGTGTCATGATTTAATTAAGCAAGGCATCCTTAAATTTGTATTCCCTGTCCTTTTTGTTCCTAATATGGTTTCTTTGCCTTTCTTTTGGTAGTGAACACCTGAGCACCATTGTATTATAGTTAATTGATTCAACATCTCACTGCAGAGTGGCAGTGAGAACCATGAGGGCATGGAGTATCCTGTGTGTGTCACTGAGTGTCCCAAGACTAGCACACATTAGGGGTTCCATGAAAGTTGTGATGTGAATGAGTAAACAAATGCCCCTCCTGCCTGTCCAAACAGGCTTTCAAGCCCATTTCTTTGAGTATTGTTTAGACAGATTTTTTTATTCTTTTACTTCCTTTGAAGCAATGAATTACTCTGACATCGAAGAAATGTTCAAAGGAAAAAACTCCCAAGCCACAGGACTCTGATTCCCAAGAGGGTTTCCTTGCTGCCACAAAGTATTTCATGTGTGTGATGAAAGGACCCAAATCAGTCTGGCACAGTCACGACAGTAACTGACAAGCTGACAAGCAGTACTTAGCCTGATAAATCACAGAGGGCTGGGTGTATTTTTCATACCCTGCCAGTTTTAAGCTTTTCCTGACAGATGTCTGTCAGGTTGCAACAAGAAGAATGAGCCTGGGGGAGGCCAAATGCTTGCACGCGTGGCTGGATGTGAAAATTGGTCTCACTTTCACTACTATGTGATCACTTCTCTGGGCTCGGCACAGGAGATGTTTCCATTATCCCAATTCTGGGGATTTGAGTCCCTTTCAGTTATAGGAACTTGATTGTCCTTACATTCTAGTGCCTGGAGACAGACTGCTAAAACGGGGATAGATTTGAGAATCGGAGAGACACTTTGTAGGTGTATGAAAGTAAGCAAGTATCAATGAATCCGTGATTCTTAATCAATAAGAAGTGAGTACGATATTTGTTTCGTGAAATTGTTGTGAGAATGGAGATAATATACCTGGAGTTTTATGAAATGGGACCTGCTGTAGAGTGAATGTTTTTGTCCCCCCAAATTCCTATGTTGAAACCTAAGTTCCAAGGTGATGACGTTAGGAGGTGGGGCCTTTGGGAGGTGATTAGGCCATAAGGGTGGAGCCCTCATGGATGGTACTAGTGGCCTCATTAGACCTCGGAGAGCTCTCCCTTCCCTTTCTCCACGTGAAGACACAACAAAAAGATGGGCTATCTAGGAACCATGAAGTGGACCCTGCTCAGACACCAAATCTGCTGGTGTCCTGATCTTGGACTTCCAGCCTCTGAAACTCGGAAAACTAAATGTTTGTTTTTAAGCCACCCAGTCTATGGTCGTTTTGCCATTATCTGCCCACAAAAAACAATCTTAACTGGGATAATTTTGTATTCTTTTGTATTCCGCTCCTGTGGGGGTGGGGGCATTTAGCAATGTATAGAGAGATTTTTGGTTGTCACAACTTGGGGGGCAGGTGCTACTGGCATCTAGTGCTTAGAGGCCAGGGATGCTGGTCAGCATCTTACAATACACAGGACAGCACTGCCCCCCCCAACCACACACACACACACACACACACACACACACACACACACACAGCAAAGATTTATTGTGCTCAAAATATCACTAGTGCTGGGGCTGAGAAATGCTGCTGGAGAGTGTAAACGCTCTGAGCAGAAGCTTATGGGTTTAATTTCCAGAAGGCTTGTTGACTCATTCTACTTAAATGACTCTCCCACCCCCACTCGGAAACCCACCAGCTGACCCTTGGTCCCCATTTTAAAAGCATATGGGTTTTAACCTGTTAAAATCAAGATAAACTAATATGTTCTGCAAACAAATACATTTTGCTGACTCAAAGGTCCCCCATATCCTTCAGACCTGAAGCCTGTGTCACCCTCCTATAGTCTCACAAAGTCCTCCAGCATATTTCCCCGTGCCACCTCTCATCCTTGGACACACGCCATGTGCTGTTGTGGAGGGTGCCTGCTCGTGTGTGGGATCTGCTTTCTGGCTCCTGGCTTGCTGTGAGTTTGGTGTCACTGCGTTGGCAGAGTTTGTTCATCACTCTCAGTGTACTGGCTGTTATAGGCTGAATTGGGTCCCTTCCCAACACCCAAAACCATATGGTGAAGTCCTAACCCCCAGTACACAGAATGTGACTGTATTTTGAGCTAAGGTCTTTAAAGAGGTAATTTAGTTAAAATCAGGTCACTAGGATGAGCCCTAACTCAATATGACTGGTGTCCTTATAAGCGGAGATTAGAACACGCACAGACAGAAGACCACCAGCAGCAGAATCTCCTGGGAATTTTGTCACAAATGCAAATTTTCAGGCCCCACCCCAGATCCACTAAATCAGAAACTCTGGGGGTGGGGCACAATGATCTATATTTTTAACAAGCCCTCCAGGGGAATCTGACACCCTCTGTAGCTTGTGACTCTACCCTTAGAGTCTTCCATTTTCTGAAAATTTCCTTTTTTGTTCTCAGCACAGTTACTTCTGCCTACAAGGATGCTGGTATCTGAACCTTGGAATCCGTCCCCAGAGTGACATGTTATCCTTTTATTAAAACACTCTTCATCTGCTTTACTGTGAGGAAATCAACAGTAGGTTCACATATTTGGTGGCAATGGAAAATTCAATTCTCTAATCATCCTTCCATCGAAATGAGAGCACCGTCTCTTCCCTTGGAAATTATTTTTCCCTGATCAGGGTTGTGACATCTTTGTCCCCAGTTGCCATGTTAAATGGCCTTTTGTGTTCTCATCAGGCTGTGAGTCGCTAATCCATGGAGCTGAAGAGGGAAGAAGGAGGGAAAGAGATCTCAGTACTTTTAGATAAATACTAACAATAACTTAAATTTGTAAAGCACTTCTCATGTACAAGGCTCTTTTTTTCCATCCTGAAACTTTAGTTTCCTCATCTGTAGCATGGGGATAACCATGCTTAGTTAATAGGACTTTTAAAACAAGCATATAAGTTTGGTTCCCCACTTTCCAGGTGGGCAGAGAAGTCACATGACACAAGTGGTCAGCCTTGCAAAGAGACAAGTGGGGCATGCTTCTCTCTAACTGACACCATCCTTAAAAACTAAGACAAAACTCATTTGTTCTCACAGTGTAGTGGTTAGTCCTGAACAGGAATGTTCCAGCCATCCAGGTCTCAGCGCATCTACACTAATAGGTGTTTGAGAACCAAATGAAATTTCTTTCCTCTTCTGTCTGCTGATCTGTGGTCTCCCAATAAATAACTAAAAGGTAGAGCCCAGGGGGTTCTGCTATCAATTCTCTTCTGTACATGTGCAGAGGGGAGAAGACAGAATTCTTATTCTGGCTAATTAGGGCTCGAGCTGATAAAACAAAACAAAACAAATGAGTTGTGACAAAAGCAAACCATCAGTGACACGGTACTGTCAGCTGTGGGAGGACTTGGGAAAGCTGGTGAGATTCGGCTGCAAAATACCCTGAAGAAGGTGGCCCTTCCTGTGACTGCTGCATTCCAGCTGCCTGAGGACCACAGTTGGACAACTCCTTCTGTATTTTAATGTTGAACATTGTCTGATGTCAAAACTCTGAGTGATGCTACAAGTCACTGACAAATAATTATCCCAAAGCACCAAAAGACTTTGCAGGAATCAGGAAAACTCGGTTGAAACCATGATGGAGCAGCAGAATGAGAAAGAGTGTGCTTGTGTGTGTGTGTGTGTGTGTGTGTGTGTGTGTGTGTGTGCATGTAGACTAGGTGTTGTGTGTACATATGCGTGTGTATTTAATATTTCTTTTTTGTGCCCTTTAAAATCCCCACAAATGTTTGGGGAGAGAGGATTTTGAATGATGTGTAGGCATGTCAGGTTGTTTTTGAGAAAACATAAATTTCTGCAAGCCATGGAAATTGCGATGGAATTTTCCTAGGTTCTTTTAAGGAGAAATGAGTGCCAAGACTTAGGGTATAATTAGAATTTGTTAAAGTGTATTCTTGGCAACAACCTACTTAATTGGTATTGTATGTCCTCTTCTCCCCCCTCCCTGTCAAGATGAGAGTCAGTCGTTTGCCATCCCTTAGCGTGGGGACAGAGTCTTGTTCTGACCTCTTAAAACTGCCACCTGGCCCTGTTGATTTTGGTTCTGAATGCAGCAGTTATTGTTACCTTTTGCAGTATGATGACATAACGAAAACTCCAAATAATAATATTAGTGTTAACATTTATTATTCACTATATACTGGACATTGTTCTAAGGTAATACCAAATTTAAGTCTTAGAACTGGAGGCAGATTGAACATGTGTACTTGTTTCTCTTCTGTGAATTCATTATAATGAGAGCAGAGAAATACTTTTTCTTAGAAAAGATATAAATCAGAGATTGAACACTTGAAAACTAAGGTCTCGATCTTGCCAGTGGACATATTTTGATTGGCCTGCAGAGTGTTTAGAAAAGTATTATTTTCAAACATTTAAAAACTAGTTATTTTTCATAAAAGTTTCTATATCTGGCCATTTTTGAAAAATCAAAGATTTGTCAACACTTGTATTTCTTTCTCACCAGTCAACAATCATCTGGGGGTAGATAATGATTGCCATTTCAGATGAATAATACGTTTTCAACATTCTGCTACACAAAGTTATTTTGTCTTCCCTGCCCTGGTTATCATTCGATTTTATAATTCCTTATAAAAAAACCTATAACAGCAAAGGGAACAGGAGGGGGCATCAATGAATGTGAAATTTCCACATATTTCTAGATGATTAAAAGTGAATAGAAGGTTTTGATTTGGAAGTCACAGCCTAAAATACTCATAGACTGAATCAGTAGGACCCCCGGAGTCTGGGTTAGTAGGTAATTGGAAGGTGGAAGGGAGACGTAGGGCTGAAAGTGAAGGCTGTTTGACAATCTGTAGTGCAACAGTCAACCTCTCCCCATTACAACATGTAGATGTTTCCACTCAGGTGGGAAAAAAAATTTTCTTTTTCCTTTTCTTGGTATATTTTCCTGTTCTTTTCCCAGCTTTACTGAGGTATTAGTGACAAATAAAATTGTAATACTCGTATATGTAAAGTGATTTGATCTACGTAGACATTGTGAAAGGTTTCTGATGTAGTTATACGTTGTAAAAAGATTCCCACCATCTAGATAATTAACACCTACATCACCTCACATGTTTATTTATTTATGTATTTTGTGGTGAGAACATTTAAGTTTCATTCTTCTAGCGAATTTCAATTATGTAATACAGTGCTATCAACGACAGTTGCCGTGTTTTACATCAGCTCCTCAGAACTTATTCCTATTCTAACTGAAAGTTTGTGTCCTTTTATCCACCTCTCCCTATTTTCCCCACTTCCCCAACCCCTGGCAACCACTTTTCTAGTCTATGTTTCTATAAGTTTGACTTTCTTTCTTTTTTTTTTTCAAAGAGTCCATATATGAGTGAGGCCATGCAGTATTTGTCTTTCTCTGTCTGGCTTGTTTCACGTAGCATAATCCCTTCCCGATTCAACAATGTTGTCAACAAATGGCAGGAGTTTGTTCTTTCTCATGGCTGAAAAGTATTCCATTCCATATATATATATATATATGGTCACATCTTCTTTACCAAGTCATCCATTGATAGACCCTTAGGTTATTTCCATATCTTGGCTATTGTGACTAATGCTGCAGTGAGCATGGGGCTGCAGATATGTCTTCAATATTATGTTTTTATTTCCTTTGGATACATACCCAGAAGTGGGGTTGCTAGGTTACATGGTACTTCTGGTTTTAATTTTTTGAAGACCCTTACTACGGTATTCCATAGCGGCTACACCAGTTTACATTCCCACCAACAATGTACAAGGGTTCCCTCCCTTTTCTCTACATTCTTTCCAGCCCTTGTTATCTCTTATCATTTTAATGATAACCATTCTAACAGGTGTGAGGTCATATCTCACTGTGGTTTTGATTTGCATTTCCCTGATGATTAGTGAGGTTGAGCACCTTTTCATGTACCTTTTGGCTATTTCTATGTCTTCTTTGGAAAAACATCTAGTCAGTTCCTCTGCCCTTTTAATCAAATTGGTTTTTTTTGCTATTGAATTGTAAAAGTTTTTTATATATTTTGGATATTAACCCCTTATTAGAAATCTTATTTGTAAATATTTTCTATCATTCAATATGTTTCCTTTTCCACTTTGCTGTTGGTTTCCTTTGTTGTACAGAAGGCTTTTTGTTTAATGCAGTCTCTTGTTTATTTTTGCTTTTGTGGCCATTGGTGTCAAATCCAAGAAACCATCGTTAAGACCGACATCAAGGAGCTTACCCCTTATGTTGTCTCCTAGGAGATTTATGGTTATAGGTCTTTTTTTTTTCCTTAGGAAAAAGGAAATGAACTATTTTAAGGAGAATTGCAGTACTTACTGCGTGTACTAGTGCTCTGGAGCGAAGCTCTTCTCATTCTCGCAGATGGAGCCAGAACTGGTTCCTTTGCCTAAGAACCAGCTCTGCCATCCTCCTGCCCAGTCACAGAACTTCAAGTTAGCTATCGTGCTGTCCCATTCTTAAATATGAAACAACATCCAAAAATGACCACTCAGGGCCGACCCGGTGGCTCAGGCAGTTGGAGCTCTGTGCTCTTAATGCCGAAGGCTGCCTGTTCGATTCCCACACGGGCCAGTGGGCTCTCAATCACAAGGTTGCTGGTTCAATTCCTTGAGTCCCCCAAGGGATGGTGGGCTGCACCCCCTGCAACTAACAATGGCAACTAGACCTGGAGCTGAGCTGCACCTTCCACAACTAAGATTGAAAGGACAACAACTTGACTTGGAAAAAGGCCTAGAAGTACACACTGTTCCCCAATAACGTCCTGTTCCCCTTCCCCAATAAAATCTTAAAAAAACAAAAATGATCACTCATTTTTAACAAGCTTGTGAGATGAAAAGGAGATACCAAGATATACATATATAAAACCCAGTCTAACAGCAAATAGGTAATTCATGGCACAAGAAAGAAAGTAAAACAAAACAAAACAAGACAAAGCAAAACAAAACAAATATACGTCATTAAATAAATCCAAGAAGAATGAATCCATAAAATAAAAATAGGATGCTATGAAAAAGGAAAATCCCAAGGCAGGAAAGACAACTTAAAAATTCAACATGTGATTTACGCAAAATTCCAAAATCAGAGTTTGTAGATGGATTTTTAAAAATTCACCCAGAAAAGGATAGAGATGTAGAAAATATAGTAAAAAGAAAAAAGATACAAGGTACAGAGTTTCCATATTCAGCTTCAATATCCAATTCCAAGGAACTCCTGAAAACTGGAACAGAGAAAAGCAAAGGGACAACATTATCAAAGGAATAATAGAAGACCATTTCTCAGGGCTCAAGAATTATATGAGTTTTTAAATTGAGAGAAGATACCTAGACACATCAACAAGGATAAGAGAAGTGACAGAAAAGCTCTCAGAAAGAAAAACAAAACATTCATTAAAAAAAAAAGAAAATGTCGTATTTCTCACCAATAACAACAGGCCTCCAGGTTCTGAAGAACGATTTGAAATTTAGGATTTGATTACCTATAAAAATGAGAAATCAGATATGACAAATTAATAATCAAGTGTCCTTTTCCAATATGTGAGAAGGTGCTCAGAAAGTTTACCTGCTAGAAAATTCCCCAGAAAAGGCAAACAGATAAATTAGCCGAAAAAACTCAAAGTAGGAACATGATTTAGTGGCACTAACCCAGGGGTCCAATGAAAATAAAGTATAATCCCATGATAACGAGATTTGATTTAGGACCCTCACCCTAAATACAGGCAGCTTATATTTTTTTCTCTTTAATGTAGGGAAGAGGAGATTAAAAAGTGAGTGCCTCTTGATCTTTAGGGATTTCTTCAGTTCTGTGTTCACTTGATTTTATACCGTGTGAAGTGTACCATCTTAACTCTTCTTCAGTATGTAAAAGTACATACTAATTGTTATTGCTTATGTTTTTGTTTATCATGCAGTAATGTGGTCCTATGTGTCATGCGAGTCCATTTTTTTTTTAACTTTGTCCTTGTGTTATGGTGTGTTTTACTGTGTATCCCAGCTAAAAATATACATGCAATATACCTAGAAAGCAAATTTGTACAAGGAGCCTATTGGTCCCTCCTCCCTGAAGATTTTTCACTTTGCTTCAAAAGCACTAGGCTCTCATGGCCTCTCCTCAGTCTCTTTTGCTGGTTCCTTCTTGTCACTCCATACTCTAAAATGTTGGAGCACACAGGCTCCATCACGAGATGGCTTTTTTATCTGTACTCATCACTCTGTACTCACTCCCTGGGTGATTTCATCTAATCTCATGGCTTTGAATACCACCTTAATACGGATTCATCAAAAGTTAATATTTTCATCCCAGAATACTCCACTTTTCGGTAAATGGCAGCTCCATTCAGCAAGGCTTTAAGATTTACAGTCGTCTTTGACGCTTTCTTCCACACCTCACATCTAATCTTATTGGCTCTACTTTTAAAAGAGCTCCAGGATCTGTTGCTTAACATCTCATCGGCTCTCACCCTCCAACCCACTATGATCTCCTGCTTGAATTATCGCGAAGGCCTCCTCCTCAGGGTCACCTTGTTTCTGCCTTGGCTCCTTGTATCTATTCCCAAGACAATGTGCGGAGGGGTCCTTTTCAAATGCAAGCCAGATCATGTCTCTCCACTCCTTAAAACCTGTCACTGTCTTCTCAGTTCACAGAGAAAAACCTAAGCTATTTTAGTGGCTTAAAGACTTTTCATGATCCTTTGCCCCAACCCAACCTTTCTCATTGCCTCTCTGATCTCATCTACTCCTTAACTCCGCCCCATCCATGCATTTCAGTGGACTCCCTGTTTTTCTTTAAACGTGATAGGTATACTCCAATATTGGAGCCTTTTCATTTCCTGCCTGGAATACTCTGCCCCTGGGGATCTCACTTTCTTACCTCCTCATGTTCTTGCTAAATGTCACCTTCTTCCTTGACAGCCCAGCCTATTTTTCATTGCACCCCGATCCCCATTCCCCGTGTTTGTTTGACCTTCCTAAAAATGATCACCACTCGAATTACTATGTGTTTATTTATTCATTTGTTCATTATCTCTTTGTATTTGAACTGAAATGTAGCTTTCCAAAGGCTAGAGTGTCCTGTTCATTTCTTATCCCCAGTACTACAATGGTGCCTTATACTTCGTAGGTACTCAATAAATATTTGTTGAATAAATAAATGAACACATAAATAGGCCCCAAGGAAAATGTTTTCAAGATGAATGGAATAGGGTCAAAGGTATAGATAATACAAGTAAGGGGCTGAAAAATGCTAGAAAAATGAGTAAGAAGGCATAGATTTCTTCTCTCAACATATGACATATAATTATATTTACTCTATTTGAAATGAATTCTTTTATGTATTTATTTATTTACTTTTATTTTTCAATTATAGTTGACATTCAATATTATTTTATATTAGTTTCAGGAGTACAGTGTAGTGATTAGACATTTATATAATTTATGAAATGATTTCCACTGATTAGCCTGGTACCCACCTGGCACTATACATAGTTATTACAATATTTTGAACATGCTTATAAATAGTGTAATGGAGCATGGAAAATAGAATTGTGTTTAGTGATGAATTTTTATACAGAGGATGCCCCCAAAAATGTATACACACTTTAAGAAAGGAAAAAACTGTATTAAAATTGTCATAATATATACTGGAAACACAAGTCACGTTTGGCTTCTGCAATTACAAGAGGTGCGCAAAATGGCAATTTCAATATAGTTTTTTCCTTTCTTAAAATGTGGATACATTTTTTTGGCCCCCTCTGTATTTATACGTTGTTTTAAAAATCAGTGAAAATTGGAGTTAATATTACATAGACCAGACTTTAGTTGATTTCAAATTTTAAAAGCCTCTTTTAAGCTTTAGGAGTTCAAGAACCTATTTGTGAACACTGCTTTCAGTTTCTTGCACTAATTCTAGGATTGGGTCTCCCAGATTCAGCATCACCTGGAGAGAAATGCAAATTTTCAGACCCCACCCCCACCCCAATCTGCTGAATCACAAAGTCGCGTGATGGGGCTCAGAGCTTTGTATTTTAGCAAATCCTCCAGGTAATTCTGATGCATGCCAAGGTTTGAGAACCATGGCTCTAACCAAAATCTGGCTCTCCTGAGGAAAATGCTTTCCTGCAGCCCTCCAAAGTGGACGCTGTTTATCAATTTGCATTTCTTGGACTACTGGCGTGGGGTGAGCGTGAGGTATTATTTTCCTTATCCCTCCTTGCCTCTCATAGGCCAATTTCTTTTCCCTCCTTTCACAACACACACACACACACACACACACACACACACACACACACACCATCATCATCATCAGACCAGGCTTACTATACATTACACCTTATTTGTTATTATCCCTTGTCTTCTGCCTTATGTACAAACAAGGTAATATTTTCCCCATTTTAAAACACAAAATAAATCTTTTTTTGAACTTTAACCTTCTAGTCATTGCCCCCGGTACTCACCTTCCCTTTACAGCAGAAACCAAAATAATTCTCTAAAAATTCTTCTTTGTTTTTCTTTTGAACTCACTAAATTAGGCTTTTACTGACATTGCTCTGCTAACACTGCTCTTATCAAGGTCACTTCACTTTGCTAAATCCAATGAGCAATGATTAGTCCTGATCTTACTTGACCTTTCAGCAGCATCTGACAGTTTATCACACCTGCCATCTCAAAATTCTTTCTTCACTTGACTTCAAGTCACCACACTCTCTTGATTTTCTCCACCTCAGTTTCCTTTGCTAGTACCCTCTCATATGAGTACCGAATCTTCCCAATTCTATCGATGCCCGTCCCTTCGTGATTTTATCTAGTACCGTGGCTTTAAATATCATTTATATGCTGATGGCCCCCAAATTTCTGTCTCTAGACCTAACTGGGACCCTGAATGCTAGAGTTCAAACCTATATCCCAATGTCTACATCCATTTTGTTGATTTTCGGTATCTTAAAATGAACATGTCCAAAATTCAGCTCCTGTATGTACTCCCTCTGAGACCTACTTCTTTAGTCTTTACTATTTCACCTGATGGTAACCCCATTCTTCCAGTACTTAGGCCAAAAACCATGAGTCCTTGATTTCTCTTCCTCTCTCATGCCACATCCAAGCTAACAGCAAACCTTCTTGGCTCTACTTTCAAATTATCTCCAGATTTTGATGGGCTAACATCCCCTCCACTGTCACCACCATGGTTGAAGCCACCATCACACTTTGCCTAGAGTCAGCTCCTAACTGGTCCCCCTTCTTCTCTTGTTCCTGCCATCTTCAGCGCTGATTTTGCTAAACCTAAGTCAGATCTTATTGCTTCTCTACTCAAATCCTTACAGTGAATTTTCCTCTAACTCAGAACGCAAAATAAAGCTCTTATAATGACTTCAAAGGTCTTGCATGATCAACCTTCCATTACCATTTGGATCTAAATGCCTGCTCTCTCTCTTCTTCCCACAATCCCTCTTTGCAATTTTCTCAAACACTTCAAGGTCTCTGCCCTGCACTAGCTCCTCTCTTTGCCTGGACTGTTTTCCTCCAGATATTTGTATCCCTCCCTCCGTCTCTCACTTCCCCCAAATCATTACTCAAAGGTCACAGTTCCAATGGTCCTTATGTAACATTTTAATTTTCTCTCCGACAATTTCTCTCTCCCTTCCATTATTTTTTTCCCTTCATATTACTTAGCGCTATATAGCATACAGTCTATTTTATTTATCTATGTTTTCCCTTGTCTCTTTTCTACATGAGAAGTAAATGCTCAGAAAGTTGGAATTTGTGTCTGTTGCCCTGCCCTAGCAACCAGAGCAGTGCCTGGCACATGGCAGGCCTGTCATATGTAGTTATTGAAAAATGAATGAATGCAAACTAGAGCTCTTAATTAAAAAAAAGTATTCCTACTCATCCACAGGTCTGAGGGATAATATACAACTTACATTTTTAATGGGGAAGAATCTACCTATTTTTGTGAGAGCTTTGTGCAAGCCTATGCCGCCTACTTGATTGGGGACTGGAACTGGGTCTGTTTTGCTCACAGTTGCCCAGGGACAAGGACCAGGTGAGGCGAGTGAGGCACTTGCTTTGGGCAAAGAAAGTCTAATTGAGGGGTGTGCATGTCAAGTGATCAAGATCAATAATACTTTATCAGTAATCAAGATAAATAATATTTTCATGCAATATTTTAAAAACTCAACATTAATGCAAAGATCTGTGATGAATAGCCTATCAGGGTTTTAAAATAAAGATAGGATTAATATTCCTGACTTCCTTTAGCCTCAGTCTCCAATATGGCTGCCCTTGGTGCTGATTTTATCTTTTGGTACCTGATAACCATTTGCCGAGTGAGTGAATAAATGAAGGTCAGCAAAGGTGTCCTCGAGTAAGACAAAACTACCTCTTGGAGACCTTTCTCTGTGCTCTGGCTTTAATAACTACAGCAACCAACACTTTGTGTTAGGCACGGGCCACAGTGCTTTATATATACTACATAGTAACTTATTTAAGCCTTCCCTAAACCCTATAAATAGTTATTATCATTATCATCCCATTTTACAGATGTGGAAATTGAGGTCCAGAGAGTTGAATGGACTTATGTGAGTTTGTACCCTGCTAAGTGGCAGAGTTAAGCTTGATAGTGGCTGTGTCAGACCTTCTGTGGATAGAAAATCTGACGAATCTGCAAGGCACCAGGAGACATTCCAGGAAAAGGGAGTCTAAGCAAATTCCTTTTACTATTATAGAGCAAGTTCACACAGACACCAAAATAAATCATGAAAACATAGGAAAAAAACAGATGTCACGATCCAAACACTAGGCTGGGGAAACTAATGTGGAATTATTTTACAAAGCATGTCAAACATATGGAACAAGTTACAAAGCAGGGCCATTATAGATTTTTAAAAAAATACCATTGGCTCCAGGACCCAGGGTGTAGTATAAAAGAAAGGAAAATGAAAAAAAGAGAGAAATTATCCTATTCTCTGCAGCAGCAGAGAGAGATTGCTCTGACAGTTTTCGTATCATTATAAACCTTTCGTAAATGGTCTTTTCCAGTGAGAAATTATTTATGGCATCCTTTTGAGTATGCAAGCAATGCACTAAGCTCTCAATGGTGTTATATAGAAAGGATGGGATCACATGTGCTCACTTCGGCAGCCATATAATAGGAAGGATGGCATCACAGGTGGGAATCACTTGCTAGAGATTATTTGCAAGTCTATTCATAGCAAATGCCATTGACCTTAGCCATACTAATTTGGAATTTATGCTATAAGGGCTGTGCTGAGATTTATCGTTGGAAAGAAGATTTGCCATTTAAAATGTGTAAACAAGTTTTCAGGGAATAACATTAACACATTTAATTGAATATAATCTCTATGTTCTTTACAGAAGCACGATCTCCTCTTGCTTTGAGTGGAATGGTGAAGTTTTATTGCATTTCATGAATGTTGGCCATGACATATATAAAAGTCTTTGGGAAATACATTAAGGGTGAACAAATGTGAGAGGGATTTCCTATTTGCAGTCTCTATTTTGTTTTTTAATTGCACAACACTTGGGTAGTGACATAGGTTTGAATTCTAGGCCTCAGACAACAATTTAGGATTTCCCTCTCTCCTCCCCAAACATTGTCTACAGAAGCAGATTCCACATGGACACTGGAGCCCCAGGCTTTCCTTCCTGAATTCCTAAGCTAGCCACCCTGGCTACTCTACCTACTATGTATTTAAACTAGGAAAAAAAGAAAAAGGAAGTAAAAAAAAGAAGTGTATCCATCCTCAGGCTCCAAGGGGAGGTTTATATTCTAATCTGACTCCTTTAAGATACGTTGAAATGAAGTCAGATTTTCTTTCCCCACCTTTCACTTCTATGAAAATTTCTGGGGCTTTTTGAAGTCAGAGGGGACTGATAACTTTCTCAGTTGTTTTTACAAGATCTTGTGAATGATGGTCCATCTGCGCCATTTTTCCCTGTGTGTTCCTCAAAAGTGAAAAGAAAAAAAAGGAAAACAACTCTCATTGGTTTTTGGTGTATGCAAGGAATGACACCTGTGCTAAATCACTAAAGTACCAGTGGACGTAACAGAGGCATTTTAAAGTACTTATTTCAAGAAAGCTGTATAAGACCAAAGTGCCATTTTTTAATGTAAAGTGTAAACTAATTTGCTATCTCTCAACAAGAAAGTAAGAGTCAGAGAATGCTGAGACCAGACTTCTTTGATATTTCTTCAGTCCAGCAAATGGCTGTGAGAGAAAATACTGGATTTATAATCGTGCTTCTGTTAGACAATATCACAACGAATTAGTCTAAAGTTACAAGAGGACTGAGGGAATATACATGGAAAAATTGCTAAAATCACTCTGTTGTGAATTAGCTGTGTGACCTTGGGCAAGACTCTTCACTTTTCTGGGCATTGGGTTTTGTTTCTGTTTTTTTCTGTAATTCATTTCTTCCATACATGTAGGATGAAATTAATAATCATATACTTTTGTGCCAAGCTAGTTACCTGGTGTCAAACAAAACTAGACTTAATTGCTACACTCTTGGAGTTTACAGTCTAGTGGGAAGAAATACACATTAATCAAATATCGTAAGAATAAGAGGAAAAATATAAATTAATAACTTTAAAGAGGAGAGATGCTTTGAGCTATGCCAGCATTTAAAAGGGGGAATTGAACAAATCGACATGGGTATTATATTTTGTTCAAGTGACAGTTCAGGAAAATAAAATGTTTACACTTGATCTTAGCCAAAAGGCCAAGAAGCACTAAAATAAAATGTTTATAATCATGTTTTTTCACTCAAAAGTTGTTTTATTGAGTCTCATAGAAAAAATTCATAACCTTATTTCATGATATGGAAAAACATTTTAGTAGCTTACATGAGAACTTGTAGGTAGAAACCCAATTTTGTTAGGAAAAGCTAAGCTTCTAAGACCTAAGTGTAAATGGATGTCTTGTGTGTGAGAGAGAAAATAAGACACATTTGTGAACAAGCTTGAAGGCATACGATAAAGAGAGGGAGGGTGTGTAGTGGAGTAGGCAAGATGACACACTGAGGTGGTGTGAGATGTGCCCTTTTCGGGATCCCTTAAGCCTTACAGCTCCTCAACTCACACAGGGCTTCAATGGAAATCAATGTGAGGTTGGACTTTGCAACTCTAGGCCGTAGGCCAAGAAACAAAGGAGGTACTTAAAGATGTAAACTATTAGGAATCTGCAGAAAGCAAGGCTGGGGGACTTTGGGCTCTCACAAATGTATACCATTGAATTTAAGGTTAAGCTCAATAAGATTACTGCGGGGCAAGTGGTCCAGCAAACATCGGAGTTATAATACAATTTAAATGATGTGCTATATTAAAGAGAATAGTACCAAAGAGAAAAATTCGACCTGCTTTTTTAGCTAGTAAAATGGTATCTGATATCTCTGATGCCTATACTCGAATCCTCTCAGCCTCACCTGGATGTGGGCTTCAATTCATCTCATGACAATGGCATTTTATCTTATGTGCACATTTCTTTCTACAGCCACTGGTGGACACCTGCTCTCTTATCAAGCATTTGTTTGTACCTGCAAATGAGGTGATTAACGCCTCTGGAGGTATCCTTTATGAATTGTGGGAACAGATGAATAAATTCATCCCCAGTTGATCCTCAGGTAGACAGTTCTAAGATGCATTAATATACGTTTCATGAGTTCTCCTGCAAGGCCAACATCCAGTTACCCATAGAAATGACCTCGAATATTAGCTTTTTCCTCTTCTGGACTCTTTCCATTCCCTCTCTCCTGCTCATTGGGGTTATTCCTCAAATGGATGACTTGCATACAAGCCTTTGACTTGGGATCTGCTTTTTAGGGGAACCCAAAAGATGACAAATGGTAAAATATATACATATTTGAAAACAAGCAATATAGATGCAACTGCCTATGTTTCCACTCCTAAATTTGTTTAGTACTTTAGAAATCACTAAATCATATTACTATTACATTTCATCCTTGAAATCATTCTGAGAATAAGAATTGTTATATCCCCACTATACAGATGGAGAAACTGAGGCTCAAAGGGAAGATGTGAAAAGTAACTTGCCCAAAGCAACATGGAAGTTGCCCACGTGGAGCTAAAATTAGTTATTCCAGTCAATACAACCTTCATGAAATGCCTACTGTGTGTCAGGCCCTGGGCTAGCCATGGGAACATGCTGTTCCTCTTTCCCCTGGGTCCTCTCTCCATGTTGTAGGCTCTCTTCTCCACTTGGGCTGCTCTAGGCCTGATCTAGAAGAGAGGGGCGGGCACATTAGGCTGCCATGGCTCCAGCCTCTGGGAAGACCGGTGGTTAGGATACTCAGCCTGCTTTCTTCTTGGAGTTGTTCTTGCGCCAAGAGGGCTGAGATCCAATTCCTTCATCCTCCATTTCAGGGTGACTTTACCTCAGTCTTTGTTTCATTCTTCACACTTGTGGCTCTCTCAGCTGTATGGTCCAGGATCAACAATTCTAAAAAGACTCCTCTCAAAAAGATTGTCTCGAGCCTTTTGGTAATGATAGCACAGTAGGTAATTACTGTGCTTGCCTCCTCTCCCAATCACATCAAAATTACAACTAAACTATAAAACAACCATCACTGACGATCACCTGAATTCTAGCTGAAAAGAAGTCCTACAACTAAGGACCTACAGAAGAAGCCACATTAAGACTAGTAGGAGGGGCAGAGATGCAGAACAGGCTGGTCGCACCCTGCGTGTGGCAGGTAAGAATCAGTAGGGATATGAAGTGTGTTGGTGTGGGCCTCTTTGAGTTTATCTTGTTTGGGACTCTCTGTGCTTCCTGGGCTTATATGTCTATTTCCTTCACTATGTCAGGAACGTTTTCTGTCATTATTCAAATTCCTTGCTCTCTCTTCTCTTCTGGTACTCCTATGATGAGAATGTTGGTACGCTTAATGTTCTCCCACAGGTCTCTGAAACTATCCTCATTGTTTTGGATTCTTTTTTCTTATTGCTATTCTGATTGGGTGTTTTCTGCTACCTTATCTTCTAAATAATTGAGTTGATCCTCTGCTTCATCTGATCTACCGTTGATTCCCTGTAATGTATTCTTCATTTCAGTTATTGTATTCTTCATTTCTGACTGGTTCTGTTTTATGACTTCTATCTCCATTTTTATGTTTCCTATCTCTTTATTGAAGTTCTCCCTGATATCACTGAACATCCTTATAACCAGCGTTTGGAATTTTGCATCTGGTGTATTGCTTGTCTCCATTTTGTTTATTCTTTTTCTGGAGCATTGTTCTGTTCTTTCATTTGGGACATATGTCTTTGTCTCCCCATTTTGGCTGCCTCCCTGTGTTTGTTTCTATGTATTAGGTAGACCTGAAGATAAAAACAAAATAACTGAAAAGCCTACATTGTTTTGCTAGCTATGCTATGGAAGTATATTACAAATGCCATTAGAAGTTGACCTTGTCATCTACCCGATGTCACATAAAATAACACACATATAAAGAACTGTCAAGTGGACATGTATTTTAAAATATGCCTCTGCTATTAGCAGAGCCACTAAAACAAAGCTTTGGTTTCAGGCCCCACAAGATTTATTAGAAAAAATGTTAAGCTAAAAAATATTTTAAGGTAAAAATCTTCAAGGTATTCATCTCATTTCTATGTTTTTAAGAGTCTGAAACCCTACTTTCCTAAAGGAGTAATATTCTTACTAATCATTTTCCAAAGTTTATGGCTGATATTTTTACAGCCATTTGATATTTTACAAAGTTCATATTTATTACTTTTGGTAAAGCTTTTTTTTTCACCAACAAAGAACAAAACAAAATCATAAAAGAAAACAAAAACTCTGGGGTTATAAATTTTTTGTATTATAATATCTTATTTCATAATGTCACCATATAATGCTTAAGGCTTAAGGATTTTTATGTGGTATAGCATTTTGTATGGAATAGTTAGGGGAAATAAATTATTATACATGTATCATATCTATCTATACATAATTATGTATAACAATATTCATCACTATATAAAATTACATATGTATAAGTGTATATATACAGAGGGTGCCAAAAAATGTATACACATTTTAAGAAGGGAAAACGGTCTGTAATATTAAATATGTACTGATAACAAAAGATGAATACAAGTCACGTTTGATTTCTGCAATTACAAGAGGTGCTCAAAGTGGTTACCATCAGCGTCTTGAGCAACATTGACCAAAGTATCCACTTGTATACATTTTTTGGCACCCCCAGTATATATACGCATGTATATATTATGTATAAATAAAATTATACAAACACTTATACATAAACAGGCGTATCATTCCTGGGTTCCCTTGAAAATTGAGCTGACACAAGGCTTAAGTGCTAATGCTTTATTGGGAAGAGAATTCTGGAGTAACTAGAGTGAGGAAAAAGGGAAGTGTGGCAGAGAACAGTGGGAAGCAAACGCATGATAATGTGTGAACGTGCTGACCACGGCTTCACAAAGAGACAGCCACTCCATCAGCTGTGCACCTGCTTGGCCTTGTGTGGCATTGTTTGGACAGCCAACATGGCAAAATCCTGCATCTCAACAGTGCATTTGGGGAAAGAAGTGAGATGACATTTATTTGCTAGCTCTCTTCCATCTCTGCTTCCTGTTGGTCAAAGTTTGTCTTGTGGACGTTGGCTGCCCCCACACTGAAGAAGTTCTATCACCTGGTCCCTTTGGCAGCTCTGGGGAAGCCAGATCTCACTCCATGAGATGTGTGCTTCTGGAATCTAAGTCTGGAAATGGTGAGAGGAAACAGAGGCTCCAGATAGGTTAGTTGTTTGGCTTCAGATATAAAATCATGCACCAGACCCATGCGTAGGTCTCAGGGTCAACGGCTGAGATGGAGGAAGTTGCTGAGGGTCTGGTTAACAGATGAGGTCAAGAGAATATAGATAAAAACATAAAATGTATATGATGCAGTACAAATATATGCAGCAGAAGTACCAACATCGTATATAACACGTTCTAAAATCTCTGTTAAAGGAGGAAAAAGTGGTATGAATAAGCTTGTATAAAATAGACTATAAAAATATGCTGAGCTTCGGAATGAGTTGTCTGTATTTAGTGAAATATAAGTAAAAGTCTGAAAACAGAATAATGGAGATATATTTAGGAGACCTGGTTTAGGAAAGGAAAGAAAACCATTTTTACCCACCCTCCCCCCTTTTGTCCTTGGGTTGTCCTCCACCTGCAGTAAAACCATGTTTTTCTGGAAATAGACAAGATAGATTTCCAAATTTGGCAAGAATCAGACACTTTGGGAAAGATGTCTTCCCAGAGCAGAAGAAATCGTTAGGTCTTAGGATTTCAAAGGATTTCCCTCCAGGCTGCCTATTGAGTAAATAAGAAGAAATAAGGAGTCAACGACACAAGTAGAGAAGCTGAATCAATAAACTTGAAATCCAGCAAACTGCAGTGTGGATCATAGTCTGTCAGACAAACAAGCTGAGAATTACAAATGCTTAATTGTAAATATATTTTCTAGATGCTGTAGGAAGAGATCTATGTAGAAAAGCACATTCTAGAAACCAACAATGTGAGGGACCAAAATAAAATTGTTAGACCAATGTACATATAAACAATAAGTTATGTCATAAAATGTCAAGGGTAAGTTGATTTTAAATATCAGGGGCAACTAACTTTGGGGTGGAATTCTGGAACTACCCATCAGACCTCCATATAGAGAATGGAAAAATGCCAACTCTTAAAACTCACAAGATTTGGGGAGATAAAAATATTTTTAAGAGCCCTTTAACTGTGTGTTAACTGTAGTCTAGAATGGTCTAATCATTTATGTGTTAACTATATTTTAGCAGCAAATCATTTGTTCTAATTTGTTAATGGAAGCCCTAAATACATGAATTTGGAGAGCCTGTTTAAGATAGAAAGAGCCCCATGGAAATGAAACCTCTACATCTGGAGTTGAAGACTAGTGGCCTGTGGGGTAACTTATGCCTAGCGATGTTTCTCAAGGTGTTTTAAAAATCAGGAAATATCACACAACATTTTAATATCTGGCCATATTAGGTTGTCAGTCTTTCAAGGCAACTGTTGACTGGAGACAAGTAATAAGTGCACCCTTGATACTGGGGCCCTCTTGTTACCTCATTCTCACCGCTTAATTATATTTGTCATTTCTGTTTCAATCATTCTTGTCTCTTGTAGGGAACTGCATTTGTAAGTGTGCTCCTCGTCAAACAATCACCTTCACAAAATTTGCTCCAGAGAGATCTGCCAAGTGTTCATCTTTAAGTTGTTATTAGTACTTGCTCACTTTGATTTCACCATGTTTGGTGGTGCAATTTGGCTCTTATTGTGTGTTCCTTATTGCTGCCTATGGCCGTACTTTCAACTCTGTCTCTGACACAGGTACCATTTGGGAGACTTAATTGTGCTTTCTTGGGATACTTCCCACCTACTCCAACTTGGGTTTTGTCTTTCTTCTTCTGCTTTAGTACTGAAAGTTGACTCTCGTCTCACAGGTTGAGGTACCTACCTGAGATTGTCGTGGGTCTGTCCAAGGGACTGCCTATGACAGGCTTCTTACCTTCAATGTGCCTGTGGCAGATAGAATGTATGAATGACCCAAAGTTTCCATGCTTCTCTGTATCCATATCCTTTGATACTGGAAGCCCTCCTACACTGATGCCGGGCTTGCCTTGTATCTTGTTTTGGCCAAAATGACCTTAACTACTTGACATAAGCATAGGCTTTAAAGTGTACTCGAACATTTCCACTTCCTCTCTTGTTTCTGAGCGCCTTGAAAATGTACTCCAGGTGGCCTGAGATCACACCCAGCCTAGCCTGTTGTGGGGATCTGAAAGACACGTGTAGGTGAGGATACAAAGATAAGAGCTCAGTGGTCCCAGCTAAGCTAGCCTACACCAGCCTGCAGGCAGCTGACCCCAAGACATGTCAGCGATCCCTACCAAGATCAGCAGTCACCTCCCCAACATGCAACGGATGCATTAATGAGCCCAGAATTGTTATTTTAACCTATAAATAGTCACCAATAATAGATTCTTATGGTTTTAAGCCACTGAGTTTTGGAGTAGGTTTGTTACATAACAATGTAAGAGAGATTTTGGTTAAATTTATGATCTAGTCTCCTCATCAGAAGCCCATAGGAGAAGTGAACCTATAAAAAGAGTTTGGGTAGTTATACACTTAACAGCAAGCCAAGAAAATATTACATTTTGAAGTTGCTCAGAAGCAAAAGAATAGAAAATAATTGAAGGGTTGCTTTGGGGAAGGTTGTTTTTATTTGGGAGAATGTAAACATGCTTCATCTAAAAATTGAACATATTCTGGGGACATTCAAACCCAATGTTTGTTTTACAATGGCATTCCAAGCCTATTTCCACATAGGTAGGGAGATCTTGGGCTGGCATACAGAAAGTATTTCCCAACAAACCATTGCGTTCATTGTTACTTTGAGGTCTCTATGCAGAAATGGGAGTGGAAATAAGTGCATTGGGGACCTCAGAAGGTTTGGCAGTGCATTTTAGATGCTTATCTGAGCCACACAAGTTAGGAATCTGGGATGGAAATCTCCTAAGAATAACCATTCTCACGAAATTTCCAATCCCTCTTGTTTCTGGCAGAATTTAAAATTCTGTGGAAATGGCTCATGTCGCAAGAACTTCTGTGTGGTGTTGGCCAGCACCAGGAAGAAGACCGGCCCAGGAAAGAAAAACCAAACCAATGTGGCTGCATGTTTTCACGCCTTTCAAAAGATTTGGGTTTGGCTAAAACTAAGAAAGAGCACTTGGGTGTTTATTTTGTGCCAGCTCCTTCAAATACCATTCACCTGACTCATGAATCTTTAAACATTAGGAGGAAACAAACGAGTGAATAAAATTTCAATATTCCTGATGTTCAAACGTACTTTGAACAAGACTCCTTGCTGGGGGAAAGAGCATGATACAGAATACCATTGGAGAAAGACGTACTCACACAATTTTTGCCTGAGGTTGGAGTGGCGATACGATTTATTAGTCAGTTAATTCATTACGTGCCAGGAATATAGGAAATACAAGACTTAGTTTCTACCTTTAGATAGTTACATGGTTGAGTAATATGGACAGAACTGGCCAAATTATCTTGCCCTTTCCAAAATTTTAACTACAATTTTAAAATCCATTAATGCATATTATTTGTGTTTCTGAGAATAATTTTGCCATTTCACTCATCTCACTCTTGCATAGGCTGATTCCACTGTTTGGGATATCCCACCACCTATTGTTTGCTGGGAGAATTCCAATTTCTATCCCCAATCCAGCTCAGATATCAACTTTAATCTTGTCAAACATAATTAACTTTACTTCATCTTTGTTCCTTCTTTACTTTGTACATATTTATATTATTGCATTCAACGTACACAATTGTGTTTTTAGCATGGTGCCTGGGGCATAGTAGGTGTTCGATAAATGGAAATGGATTGCAGGACACACCACTATAAAAACTTGCTTTTCTGAAACACATGAGCACTCAATCAACATTAGCCTCACCCTTATCTCTCAACCCCATTCTAATGACCCATTTGTCATTCCCAGCATGACTTTCCTCTCAGCAGCTTCCACACACCTCCATTTCCCTGGTCACCCCGTCAGCCTTTTCAAATGCAAATACAAAAGGTCAGCAAACACTCCTGGGTTCATTCTTTTTTATCAACTGCTCTAATTCTATGGTGCTGATTTTAAGGGATCTTATCTTCTGGACTCTGGCATCATTCATAGCACTGAATTACTTGACAGCAAGTAATACGGTAATACTCGGATTGGAAATACAGAAACTCTTTCCCAAGAAGTTAAAACAGGATAGGGATAATCTGGTTTAGTTTATCTTTTAAGTTGTCAGTGGCTGGGTACTTCATCAGGTGACAGCATGAGAAGGTACTAGTGAAGCAAAGGTCAGGGACTCACATCTCTGTCTGGTCCAATTAGTTGTGCGTGTTTTTTTTTTTTTTTTTTGCTTTTTTTACATGTTCTCCTTCCATTTCCCTCGATCTCAGCCAAGTATCCTACGAAGTAGTGTAATTGTGCAAAGGGATGTCCAGAGAATAGAGCACAGGGAGGGTTCAATGAAAACCCACTTTCATTCCTTGGAAGACAACTGACCGTTTATGTGCTATCGCTGTGTAGGTGTACCTGTGGGTTTCTGCCCGGGAGGGTCATTTTAATATATGCACAAATATAAATGTCTGTCTATCTAGTCTCTCTCTCTCTCTCTCTCTCTCTCTCTCTCTCTCTCTCTCTCTCTCATATGATTTGAAAAGCATGCATTGTTTTAGTCAGATGGAAGGATTATGTTACTTGAATACTGGTATTTAATGTACATTATCACATTTACTATCATATCAAAACCAGATGCTTAAAATTTGGGCTAGAAATTCTATAACACGGATTATGTTACCTCAGGGTCACCCTACCACCTAATGCTCACTGCTCAGCTGTATTTTGTTATGGCTTTAATAGAGCAATAATGTGTTTCCATAAGTCTTAGTCTGGTATTAGATGACATGTGGGTTAATTTTGGTGAGTTGAGCAGACCGGTAGGGGGTTATACAAACCAGAGCAATTTGCTTTCCCAACAATAAGAAAATATGCAAAGAATTGTTGCTAATAGTCAGGGCCCCTCTCTCGCTCTCACCCTCTCTTCTTCTTACCTCCTCTCTTCTCTCTGTCACTCTCTTTCATCTTTGTCTCTCTTATTTAAAATTTGTTGTCATTTTTCCATCTCTAAATAACTCTCAAACTTCATCCAGAAACAGAAGCTATTTCTAATTGCTAACTCTCTTATCTCAGCAAAACCTAGTTGAAACCTGCCTCTGTTTTGCCTTTCTTACACTGCTTCTGTACTTACAAAATTAAAACAAGCAAGCTCAGAAAACTGATAGCGTTCTCGATTTAAGAAGTTATAATCAATGCAATTTAGATAAGCTTAAAAAAAAATAATAAAAGCCTATGTGGAACGAAGCCAACGATTCATCTGTTTGCATTAATAGGTTCCAGCAATGGTACTACAGGCACGGAAAGCCTGTTCGCCACTGCACTTAGCAAGCACATGAGCTTAAAAATAAACTTTGACAATGTAGATCTCTTTGTCCTTTCAGGAATGGAAAACATTATGTACTTCAAAGCCCGGATACTAAGCCCGATTTTAAAATATAGTTGGGATATTGTTACTGTGGCAATTGGGGGGAATCTTCAGGCTGCAAAGAGTACATGTACGCTTCGTGTGTAATCGTACTTGACCCACAAGCTAGTGAGAATAAACGACGCTGGCAATTTTGATCTACTCACTCATAGGGAAGAAACTTCTGTCTTTTAAGTTCTCTGGAACAACTGGGATTATAGTTCCTCATTTCAGTCAGGGAATGTCTTCCTGAACCAAACTGCAAAAACAGAGTATTTGGGTAGCATATTTCACTAGCACACAGCCACGTTTGTTCATTTTTGAGTGTTTTGGGACAGGAAATCGATCTACAGGGTAACATTCACACTAAAAAGGAAACAGTATGGGACGATGGCTTGTTAGTACAAGTGACTCTGTTTTGGAAATTACAGACAAGAAACCTTGGAGGAAGAACGGCATTAAAGATCAAAAGCATGGTGACTCCTGATGACAACATCCCCAAATGATGAACCCACGAGCAAAAAGGAACTTCTACTGTAAGTATCTTAGCCATAATGAAGTATCTGATTTGTTCCAAATTTACAGAGTATGCAGGGTAGATTTCCAAGCAAGTACTTGCTATAGGGAGTTTTCGTTATAGATAAGTCTGTAATTAAACTCATTGGGCAAGGTTCCAAGAGAGGGTTAGTTACCGGAATTTTTTCCATGACCTTGCAACCCTGAAATAAATTGCATGTAAATGTTGGCATACATTATACAACAGGCATGTTATATCAGGTTTTAATTGTGGGATGTGTTACTTCTGGCAATGGAAAATTGATCTACATAAGTATCTATAAATTCCATTACATTTGGATTTTGGTCATTTAAAGTATGTTTACTTTGGTTTCATGTTATGGTTAATCCTGTAATCATTTTTTTTTCATATATGTAATCCTGTAATCATTTTTTTTTCATTACACATAAATTTGTAATTTACTTAGAGAGGATATTAGCTATTTCCTCAGTGAACCTTGTTTGTACAGTAGGGAAGAGATGGCTTAGAATCTTGGAAATGGGGAAGAAAAGGAATGATAGTTTAAACTCAAACTTGGGAACTGAGATCTTTTTTATTTTTTCATTTCCATATTTATTTGGTAAATAGCTTTGTTTGAAAATTGTTCAGATGTCTCTATATCAGATTTCTCGGACCATGGGAATATTGTTGTGGTCTTGGAATGTGAATCAAGCTTGTTAACAGCATAACCCTATGTGAATATTAAGTATAGCGAAGTCCATCTGTAATGCCTGGCATGGAATACACACTTAATAGATAGTTTTTGAGTGTTGAATACGTGCTGGTGTTGGGTAATAGGACAAATATCCTGACTGTACAGTAATCATTTCATATCAGGATTTTGCTTTGTGAACTCACCCATGAATATGATGGAATTCTGTTTAAGAAAAAACTACATAATAACGGGGTTACATTGTATTGCTGTTTTCAATAAGTAATTTAAAAAAATCAAATTCTAATTAGTCTCTATTCTTGGTTGTTTTTCTTTTGAACTACAAAAGAGTTTATTCAACTTATTGCTTATTGAAGATATATCATAAAGTCTTTGGAGCAATTCAGCATATGAAATATTGGCTTACTTCCAATTAGCATGTAATTTCCAGGGGCTAGTTTGTGGCACTGTATTTGGGATTAGCAATTTTGGAGCCCCCTCTGCTGAGGGTTGATGGGTAAGATGAGACACTGGCCAAGCTCTCAAATGGGGGAGCTCATTGTTTTAGGTGAAAACAAACTAAGGAACAAGTGTACAAAGAGACTTTGGAATCAAACCAAGTATTTCTGGAGTGACAGGAGACAAGCAGAAAATATGGAGAAAGACGTTAAGCGGGAAAGAGCTGTAGAGGTAAAGTAAATTCATTAGAGATCCCATCTCCATCTCCTACAGCCTCGGATAACGCTGTTCTAATACTCTAATTTCTTTCCTTTTTTTTTTTTAGATCACTTGCTATAGATACTTGTTAAACTGAACACATGTACTTCTGATACTACAAGTAGGAAACAAGAATGCTGTACAAGTGTTTTATTGAATCTTATTAGAAGGCTGGTGGGATCTTTTGGGTAGGAACTGACAGAAGCTGCAACAATTATCAAGAAAAAATACTTTTGGATAATTGTATGTAACATTTGGATATGCTTAAATGATCTCAGTAAGAGTTCAGTTCTGTCTCTTATTTAGTGGTGTATTTTATAGGGGATTTATTTAGGTAGATCTAATTATAATAAGGTATTTTACAGGAATCACTTGCAAATTCTTTTCAGAATTAGAAGGTTAGGTGATATTGTCTGCGTGAACAGTTTTTCAGGCTAAAATCAGCTGGATTTATTATGTAGAATTCTGGGAACTCCATCAAGAAATGATGCAACATTTGAGAAGTCCTAAGGCTTTCTCTTAAGAAAAGACAAGACATTTGATTATAATATGAAAGCCAAGTAAGTAACAGATGATATGTAGCATGATTAAGATTTTGAGGGTTATCTTCAAAAGGAAAATGTAGGCTTAGATACTCCCACCGCAACAGGATCAGGATGCAGTTACTGATGACAAATGATAACATCAATTTTTATGACACATTATACATTTGTTTTAGTTAGTTGTTTGGCATCAGAAATCTGTCAGAACTGGCCAAAGATTTGCTGTAACAGAGGAATGAGCTTCTTATCACTAGTAAATGAGGAGGCTCATCACGGAGGGAAAAGCAAGTATTTTGAGTAAGATAAATGTGTGTTGGAATTCTAGATCTCCCACTGATAAACTGTGTGACCTTGAGCAAATTACCTAAACTCTAAATGTCTGGTTCCCCATATGTAATGTAAAACAGGGCTAATAATTCTTCCCTCTTAAAGATACAATGAGACTTACAGTAAGTGTGCAACAAGATGACTGAACTGCATTACCTCCTAACTTTGTGGTTCTAGTAATTCTAGCTGTTTAAAATAACCTCAATTCCTCGATTATGTTAAATGCTATCCAAAGATACAACTCAGTAGACATATCTACTCTTCACCTAGTGGGATCCTAATATAGGAAAATTGTAAAGCAAAGCTACTACAAGAGCAGTAAAAGAATGAGTAAGGCAATCAAAATGTGTGAATTGGAACTAATGAAGTTTTTGGTTTTTTTTTAAAGATGTTTTAGATGTGTTAGGTGATGATGTCAATTTGGTTCTACAGCCCTTAATGATTAAGACAGTGGAAACACTGATTGGCTATCAGTAATTAATTTCCCCTTTCATCCTGTGTTTAATCATCTTAGGAAACCCACTGTAATCAGCCAAGTCATTCACAGCAGAAATGGCTTTTGGAGAATTTAAGGACTGAGAATGTTCATCTTCAAAATATTTCCTATGACATCTTTCTGTGGTGCCTGCAAAAGCCAGTTTTATGTGGGTGGTGTATTTTGATGATTTAATTTATTGTGTCCATTTGTTACAACTACAAAGCACTTCGCAGAACCATCATTCTTAAACTACTGCTTCAACTGGCTAAAGCATTGTTTACACATCACAGATAGGAAATAATCTAGCTGCTGGATTTACTGTATGGAAAGTTACTATGTATTTGGGAGAATATCAGCAGTGGCTACTAAAGAAAATATTATCTTGTGTGTATCTATTGCCATTTTCTTTTCAAAACATTTCATATACATTATTTAATTTTTGCTCCTGCTTTAAGTAGAGAGGAATGATACCCTTACTTCGTTTGATGCATTATATGAATAACAAACCCAGAGATTAAGCAGAATTTTCTAAGGGGTAAGTTGAATATGAAGTACTGAGACTTTGCGTATAATTTGTCTAATGGTTTTATGACCATTTCTGATTTTTATCCAGAAAAACGATTCATCTGCTTCCCTCATGCTTTAATAGGAGACTTAAATTCTGACTTTGTATTTATTGTGTCATCCACAGAGTCCCAACCAATCAGGCACAAAAAAAGACATAGTGCAATTAGGTTCAACCTCAGTCAGATGTGCAGAAAAACCCAAGTATCTGGAATTCTCTGTCTTCTCTGCTGTCAGTATATCCCAGACACGTCAAGAAAGTAAAGGTGTTCATAGTCACTTATTTACATTTTTGTTCTACAAAGGAGTCAAGGCCACAGTTGCCCGCTTGGCAACCTTCCTTGGCTGAAACAACATGGAACTGAACAATTGTATTTTATATTATTTTATTTATATATTTTATGTCGGGGGTGCCAAAAAAATGTATACAAGTGGACACTTTGGTCAATGTTGCTCAAGCAGTAGTTCGCCGTAATCAAAAGCGTCTGGATGCTGATGGTAACCACTTTGAGCACCTCTTGTAATTGCAGAAGTCAAGCGGGACTTGTATTCGTCTTTTGTTATCGGTATATATTGAGTATGACAATTTGAATACAGTTTTCCTTTCTTAAATTGTGTATACATTTTTTTGGCATCTTCTGTATATATACATGATATATTATGCATTTATACTATGTTATGCTATATTGTATTATATGTAATATAACATAATATTATATTATATTAAATATTATATTATACTATCTTATATGATATTAGTATGACAAATTAACAAAGTGACACCATCAGGTAAAACTCTGCTCCATAGCTTTTTAAAGGCTGATAAACTAGGTCTCATTGGCATACATTTTGAGACTCGGGACATGTTTATATCTGTTGACGTCATTCTAGTATCAGAAGTGTCTCTTGGTATGACTGAAGATTTTAGCCATTGGTAACCACGTTTTACAGGAGTCAGAGAAAAACAGACAACAGCGTCCAAATATCTCACACAAGTTATACACTAGCTGACTCTGAAATAAAATATGTTGATATTTTCATATCAGTAGCTTTATCTGTGCAATATATTTTTAGTTCAGTTCCTAATTCTCTTTTCATTTAAAAGCTTAAGATTGCCACGTGTTCTGTACAATACTCTTGGTTGGTGGCATTTCATAAAATAGAGGAATAGAGAGCTTAGATGAATTTTGATTTGAATAGATTAATATTTAGAGCATTGCTCAGGCTGTATTAGCCTTGTTATTCCTTCCTCTTGTGAGAGAAACAGCCTCTAAGGTTAGACTAAGTGCAGCCAAGCTAACAGAGGTGTGATTACAGGTCATTAAATGGTAGGATGCCAAAGTGTTTTGTTTCCATCATACTGTTTTTGTTCTTTGGAAACCGGAAGTAAGAGTCAAGGTGAACTGAACAGTCACATGGAAAAGCAACCAGTAACTATTCACATCTTGAGATTTTAGAGTTCTGAGTAATGTGATCCTCAAAAAGTTTTTTTTTCTTTCATGTTTTTAAGATTTCTTTTATTTTTGAAAAAGCTATATGATTCCCACTCCTTCAGGGTGAGATAGTCTGCTCACAGGACACAGATTTTTGTTTTGTATATATATTTTAAATTATATATACATATTATGCATATATATATATATATATATATATATATATATATATAACTTCATATATACAGAAGGTGCCAAAAAATGTATACACATTTTTTTTTTAATTTATTGGGGTGACAATTGTTAGTAAAGTATACACATTTTAAGAAAGGAAAAAACTATTATGATTGTAATACTCAATATATACCTATAACAAAAGATGCATACAAGTCACATTTGACTTACGCAATTACAAAAGGTGCTCAAAGTGGTTGCCATCAGCATCCAGACACTTCTGATTATGGTGAACTACTGCTTGCGCAACGTTAACCAAAGTGTCCACTTGCATACATTTTTTTGGCACCCCTGGTATATATATGCAGTAAAATTCACTAATTTTTGTGCACTTAGTTCTGTGACTTTTGACAATGTGTAGAATCTTGCAACCATCACCGCTATCAACATACAGAGCAGCTCCTTCAGCCTCCAAATAATCACTCGTGCTTCCCCTTTGTAGTCAAAACCTCTCCCATTCCTAACCTCTGGGACCTCTTATCTCTTTTCTGTCTCTATAGTTTTGTCTTTTCCAAAATATCGTATAAGTAAAATCATACAGTTTGCAACATTTTAAATCTGGTTTCTTTCATGTAACAGAATGCCTTTGTGATCCATCCATATCTATCAGTAGTTTGTTTCTTTTTTGTTGCGGGGCAGTGTTTTATTGTACCAGAGTTTGTTGATTTAGTCACCAAAGAAGAACAGTCGGGCTGTTCTTCCAGTTTGGGGTAGTTATGAACAATGCTGCTCTAAACATAATATACTCTAAACACAAATTTTTTTGTGTGGATGTAAGTTTTCATTTTTCCAGGGTAAATGGATACCTACCAGTGGGATTGCAGATCATATGATAAATATGCATTTAACTTTATAAGAAACTGCCATATTATTTTCCAGTGTGATTTTACCATTTTGCATTCCTGCCAGCAATGCATGAGAGCTCTAGTTACTCTGCCTCCTTGTCAGCACTTGGTATTGTCAGTTTAAAAAAAAATTTCTGAGCCATTCTAATAAGTGTGTAATGACATCTCATTGTGATTTTAAATGGTGAGTATCTTTTCATGTGTGAATCTGCAATCTGAATATATTATTTGGTGAAATATCTGTTCAAATCATTGTCCATTTTTTTAAAAACTGGATATTTGTTTTCTAACTGGTTTTGAAAGTTCTTTCTAAATTATGGGTATGAGGTCTTGGTTGGATTTGTGATTTGAAGGTATTTTACTGTGACTTGCTTTTCATATTCTTAACTATCTTTTATAGAGAAACACGTTTTAGTTATTATGAGGTACAATTGATCTATTTTTTTTCTCATATGGATCAAGTTCTTAGTGTTGTATCTAAAAATTATTTTCTTAACACAAACTCATGAGCATTTTCTCTGGTATGTTTTTTTTTTCCCCCAGAATATTTATAATTTTATGTTTTGCATTTAGGTCCATGATTTACTTTGAAATGTTTTTCACAAAGTATGAGGTGTGTGTTGAAGTATATATTTTTTGCATATGAATGCCCAATTATTTCAGCACCATTTGTAGAAAAGACTGTCTTTTATCCATAGAATTGCCTTTGTACTTGTATTAAAAATCTGTTGACTATATTTTTAAGGTCTGTTTCTGAACTCTATATTTTATCTCATTAATTTAGGTGTGTGTGCTTTCACAAATACCATATTGTCTTCATTAGTATAGCTCTACAGTAAGTCACGAAATCAGGTAGTGTGAATCTTCTAAATTAGTTCTTTCTCAAGGTTGTTTTTTACATTCTCTCCCTTTTCATATAAATTTTTGAATCAACTTGACAGTATCTACAAAAATCCTGCTGGGATTTTTATTGGCATAAGTGTTAAATCTATAGAGCAATTTGAGGAGAGGTGACATCTTAATGATACTTGAGCCGTTCAATCCACTTATATAACTGTTGTTTGATGTTTTTCAACATCAAAGTAGTTTTCATCATACAGACTGAACATTCTTTTGTTAGATTCATACCTAGGTATTTCATTCTTTTGGAGCCATTGTCAATGATATGTTTAAAAAATTTCTGTCTCCAATTTTCATTGGTAATTTATAGATATATGTGAGATTGCTTCATATGTTGTCATGTATCTTGCAAATGTTTTTGTAAATTATTTAGGTTTTCTATGTAAATCATGTAGTCTATAAATAGATACAGTTTTATATCTTTCTTTTTAACATATGCACCTTTTATTTTTACTTTTACTTACCTTATTGTACTTGTTAGGGCTTTTAGTACTATGTTGAATAAGAGTGTTGAGAGCAATTATTTTTGATGTTCCTGATTTTAGGAGACAAGATTTAAATTTCAACATTAAGTATTATGTTAGCTATAGAGATTTTTTTTGTAGATATACTTTATCAGGTTAAGGAAATTTCCATCGATGGGTGAATTTTAATGTTTTCAAATTCTTTTACTGCATCTATTGATATAATTATGTGGTTCTTCTCCTATTGTATATTAATACAGTGGATCATATTTATTGACCAGTAACTATTCTAAATGTTGAACCAGCCTTGTATTTCAAAGATTAATCCCACTTTAATGTGAGGGATTCTTTTTTTTTCTTTTTCAGATATGTGCATGAAAGGTATTGGCTGTAATTTCCTTTACTTGTACTGAATTTCTATTGCTTTGGTGTCAGAATAATGCTGGCCTCATAAAATGTCAAAAATTCTCCTTTCTGACTCTCAGAATGTACAGATGTTAATAACGTGTTATTTTAACAGAGAGAAATTAGTGAGGCAGCTTTGCCATAATGTTGTTTCATCTAGAGGGTGGTAATGTCGAGAATGTATAATAAACAAAAGCACGTGGAACACATACTTCATAAAATTCAGTGAGTTAGTCTCAGAAAATTATTTAATGTGATAATCTATATATGATGTAAATTACAAAATCATATCTAGCCAGGATCACCTTTCATTCCCATCTTTCTGTCATGAGGTTATGTTTGTACAAGGAATCCATCTGGTGATTTTCTCATAAACTGATGAGAGTATGTTTAGTGTTTCCATATCCACCCTGAACAGAATAATAGGTATGTTTCACACACAGATGAATTTTCCAGAGTTAGTGGAAACCCAGATTTGTCTCCCTGTGTTCTTAATGATATACAATTGTAGGTTGTTTGAATAATATTGTGATGCCAAATATAAGAGTATCAGTTAAGGAAGAGAGTTCTAAACTTTGAAATTAGAGCAAGTTAGACTAGTATGGTAGATGTCAATCTTTTTACTTCAGGCACAATGTGAGAAGTCAGTATAGCATAAGATAGTGATTATGAAAGTGAATTCTGTAGTTAGATTATCTGGTTTGAACTTGACAGCGTGATGACCTTGGGTAAGTTACTAAACCTCTCACTGGTCATTTTAAACATAACTAGTTTAAAGTTCCTTTCCAATTTCTCTCTTATCTCTGGTTTCCCAGGTGTAAAGTCTCTGTTTTGTTGGGGTCTAAATCTCTGTATATTGGACTCACTAATGTTACATTCTCAAATTATTCACTTTGCCAGGATTAATTTCCTGCAGAAGTCCTTTGTGTGAACTGAGCTGTGGCTTACAGAATTCACTGGTCTTGAACCACTTTCCCCATCAGCTTTTTAGCTTGAGATTTCTGAGCCATATAAAATTCAGGCTTATACACAAACCATACAGTTTCTGGTCTCTGTGGCAGGTAATTCTGCATCCATTCATGAGCAAGTGTGGGTAGTTTATTTCTGGATGAGCCCATGGTTAGTAGATGGGAATTTTCTCCTCTCTCTTAAAAATTCCATTGACGGGTTTGTGCTCACAGCATCATTTTGCCCTTGGATCTTTGATTCTTTTTCAGCATCATGGGTTCTCTTTTAATTTATAGCACTTGGAGTTTTACCTTTGTTGGTTTGGAGGTGAATACAATGAAACAAAGATATTTAATGCTCTTTGGGAGTAACAAAAATTAGGTCATATCCAAAGGGCAAAAACTGTAAAATATCAAAGGCAAATAGAATATCTTAAAAGCAGCCAGAGGAAAAAGACAGATTACCTACAAAGGAATGATAATTAGATTGATGGATAATTTCTATGTAAATAAACTTGAGAACTCAGTGAAATGGATATCACATTTCTAAAACTACACAAAGCACAAAATCTAAATATTAAAACTGCCATCAAAGAATAGAAACTATTCAACTTTCGTTCTGTAGCTAGATGCCACCAAAACCTTAAGGAAGATAAACTATTCCAATAAAATTTAAAATCTTCCACTTAATAATCCAATGAAATGAGATTACATGGATACCATAGCCAACCACAGAAATTAAAAGCAAAAGCAAAAATCCTACAGGAAAATCTTACTTTCAAATACAGACTTAAGAATCCTAAATAAACCAACAAAGAGAATATAGCAAAGAAGGAGAGTAAGTAGATTATTACAGTAGTGCAAGGATTGTTCAGTATTAGGCAAGCTATTTCATATCATTTCCCATATCGACATATCAAAAGAAAAAAAATATAGTTTTATCAATAAGTTGAAAAGGTATTTGATAACAATTACATCCATTGGTAATTTACAAAACATAAACTTTAATTAAGAGATGAATACTTCCTGAGTATTTAAAAATGCATCTTGAAACAAATACCAACCTCACACCTAATGGGAAGCACCAGAAGCATTAGCATGAATTTAAGAACAAGACAAAGGGGTCACAGTCATCACTATAATATGACATTGATCTGCATGTACTAGTGAATTCAGTATTGGTCTGGTTGTACTAGACAATGTAACTAGCCAAAGAAAGAAAGTAAAGACATCAAAATAGGAAGCAAGAAGTAAAAAATTGTTCTTATTTGAGTATGATAGTACTAGGTACAGAGAAACTTTCAGAAAATAAATAACACATTAAAAACCCCACCAAAGTAACTGGATACAAAATTAATATACAATAATTGGTGGCCTTCAAATTATATTATGTAATCCTAATTATAAGATATAATGGAAGAAAAATCCCCTTTTAATAGAAACAAAAGGGATAAAAATCTTTAGAAAAAATGTGTAACAATATAGGTATGTGTAAAATCCATATAATGAAATATGTACAAAATAACCAAGGGACATAAAAGAACAGTTGAACAAATGGAAAAGCAAATCATTTTCTTGAATGAATATCAGGTCTTTCTAAGTCAATTTATAAACTCAACAGCCTCAATAAAAATTGTAACAAGGTTTTTAAAACTGGAAATACTGATTTTAAAGTTCTTAAAGGATAGCAAATAAGCACAAAAAATAACCAGGGTAATTTTTATCTTAATATGAAAGACAGACATATTAAAAATATTAGAAACCTATAATAATTAAAACAAAAAAGGACAAATGTCTAAATAGACAAATAAGTAGTACAAACCATAAGGTTCAGAAATAGATCTAAATATATGTGAGAATCTAGTATATGCTAAAAGTGTCATTCAAATCAGTAAGAAAGAAAGGAGAATTAAATAAATGTATTGTGTTGACTGATCAGCCACTTCAAAACAAAGAAAGGAAGTATATTTCTTACACCGTTCTTTCCACCACATCAATTAAATTGTTAATTACTAAAAATTTAAAACAAAACAATAAAACCCATGTTGGGAAGTTTTTCTAAGCATGAATTAAAAGCTACAAACCAAAACAAAGGATTGATAAATTTGATTACCTGAAAAAAGAAAATCAACAAGATAATGAACACCATAAAATGTCAAAAGATATTTTCAAATTACATCATGGACAAAGAGATTTTACATATACGTATATCTGTATATATACGAAGCCTGACAATTAAGTTTGTGAACCTGTTGCGACGATGTTGCTAACCCTTTTTTTTATATCAGAGGGATTATTCATTATGAATTTGTACCAACTGGACAAATAGTTCATCAAGTTTACTATTTGGAAGTGCTGGAAAGGCTGTGTGAAAGTTAGACGATCTGAACTTTTCGCCCACAATTCATGGCTCTTGCATCACGACAATGCACCAGCTCACACAGCACTGTCTGTGAGGGAGGTTTTAGCCAGTAAACAAATAACTGTATTGGTGCACCCTCCCTGATCACCTGATCTGGCTCCCAATGACTTCTTTCTTTACCTGAAGATAAAGGAAATATTGAAAGGAGGACATTTTGATGACATTCAGGACATCAAGGGTAATATGATAGCAACTCTGATGCCCATTCCAGAAAAAGAGTTCCAAAATTGCTTTGAAGGGTGGATTAGGCTCTGGCATCGGTGCATAGCTTCCCATGGGGAGTACTTCAAAGGTGACCATAGTGACTTTCAGCAATGAGGTATGTAGCAGTTTTTCTATGATGAGTTCGCTAACTTAATTGTCCGACCTCGTGTATGTAACTTGAAAGCCTACAAAAAACCAACATAAACGTGCCTAACAACCAAGTAGAAAAAAGTCAAACACACACACACACACACACACACACACACACACACAGTCCTTTTGATTGGCACTTAAGAGAGTAATTTCAGGTGGAGTGTTGGCAACAGAAGGCTGGTTGAGGTGTTGAGAAAAGTGGAGTGGTTGTAAGGAAATTGAGGTGGTGAAAGAAAGGAAAATGAAAGAATAAAAGTTATGTTAATGTTTAAGATGTTTGAAGGGAGAGAAGAAAGAGAGAGAGAGAGAGAGAGAGAGAGAGAGAGACCACTGCAAGAGAAATGGAGCTGGCTAGGTCTGGTAAGCACTTATGGAAAGCCATTCTCTTTGAACATGAAAAAAGCAGTCCAAGGAAGACCTATTGCTCTCTGGAGGGACTTTTTAATCTTCTATGTCCTAACAATCTGATGAAATGAGCCCATTTATCCTTATTCCACTATTCTCATTAACTGAATGTAGCATAGTTTTCTCTGATAGAAACTAGACACCATATAATTTTTATATTTATAATAAAAAATTGGGAGATCCCTTTATGTCTAGTAGAATGCCATCATGCTGCTTTGACAGTCTTCTGAACAAATAAAATTTCTTACTTTTATAGTTTGTTTTTCTGAAGAAAAGTATAGACCTTCCAAAAAAAAAAAAAAGGGTTGCAATGAGAGACTTTCTGTTTCTTACTTAGCTCATACAAGGAAAAAAAGAGAGAGAGAGAGAAAAAAAAAACCAAAACAATTTCTATGGAAAAAGGAGCTATTTCTCCCCTTGAGCAATACCCATGAGCAGGGCTAATCCTCAGCTGAGAGGCCCAGTATGACAGTGTCAGTTGCTAACAGTTAGTGCCCATTAGTTGCTGCCTCTATTTTGATTGGACAGTGCTGATGCGCCAATGTTTGTTAAGTATAAAAAACTCACTCCACTCATGAATATTAAAATGACATTTTTAATTGTCATTTGGAGCACATTTCAATTAAGTCACCTTCCTTATGTTTGGAATTAGAGGTTGAGGATAGGCGACATTCAGACATAGCACGTTATGATCCTCTGTGGGGGCAGGGAAGGAAGATTGTTCTAGAGATTTATTTTAGAGGTGTTATAGGTCGTCTTTTCTTGCACTCTCTTTTTTTTCCAGTACGCTGGTTATTCTCAATGGAGAACACTCCAACTCATTTGTCTTTTATGCTTTGGTTCCTTTCTTTGACACAGTATCATTGTTTTGTTTTTTTAAAGGAGACTACAATTTCTTATGATCTTCTAATTAGAAAAAAAAAAAAAAAGCCAGGAGGATTTTGTTCAATATGTTATCACAAATCTATTCTTCATAGTTTATAGTATTAACTGTCTTTTTCTTCCTTGTTGAATAAGTGTGCATTTTCTATCATTTCTGCTAATCCTTCAGAAAGAAGTGTGGTATTTTGGATATTTTCAACGAGGACAGTCTTTATGGGTAGTTTTATGCTGTGAACACCATTAATAATGTTTGGGGTCAAATGTACTGAATAAGTGTAGAAAGCTTTGAAGTATTATTAATAATCAAAGATAAAATCTGACTACAAAGACATTTAGACCTCTTTCTTGAATGGCTTGTAAATTAGTTAAAACTTAGTGACAACACTTATTTTCTTGCAGCCCTCATCTGCCATCTCAGAAGTCAACTTCAAAAGAGAGATTCCAAAAATATTTTCAGCATCAATACCTTTAGGTCTCGATGGTTTTCCTATGTGATTGCTGCAGGATGATACTCATTTGGATGTGTGAATGCCAGAAAGTTTGCTTGCTTTATACTTTATTCTTTGTTCCCACCACATACACTCAAACAAATAATTGGTATTAAAGAATCTCCAGTTAAAATGTCACATGTAGGATTTCACCTCTTAATTTAATTTTATAAGTCTCCTGGTCTGCCTATCTCTAATCTCCTAGAATAATCAAACATGTTTCGATAGTGATGAGAAGATTTGACTTAATCATTTCAAAAATTTGAAGTGATCCAATTTTTTTTTAAAATCACAGAATGTATATTTTCATTGATAGATGATAGTTGAATATTGGCTATTAAGAACATATTTTTTAATTTTATAGTAATTGTTGTCTATCTTTGGACAGTGGAAAAATTATGCTTCAGGTAGTCATAAGAAGTGCGTGGGATTCTCAGCCTATAAACCTGAATGTTTAAGAAATATCGTTTGTTTTTCCTATAAAGTGAACTGAGCTTTTATTTCAAGTTCCTTATTTTGTATGATAGAACTTTAATCATGATCAATTTGACATTTCTTCCATTGTTTCCAGGGCTTTTCAGTCAATTTAGAGTTTTCCCAAATCCCAGGTTGGTGTCTAGGTTCTGGGGCTTTCTGAGGTCCATGTCCTTGGCAGGGATATTTTGATATTTGCCTTGGTAGTTTTTGCTGTGTCATCTCTGGTCACTGAGTCCTCATAGGTTGCGGCTTATTTGTCCTAAACATCAGGCCTCTTCAAGTCTGATGCCCCTCTCAGGAGATACAAGAAATCCGTGTCTGTTCCCTTGTGCCATTTTGGGTCCACCAGGGGTTCTTGGATGCTGTCTCAGTCCCCTTTTGGCTGGACACCTTATGCAGTTACTCAAATGCTCCCATGCTGAGCAGGGCATAGTACATTTTTCAAGAAATGTGCTGCCTTACTGAGGTTTTCTGAAACACGTTTCCGGGTCACAAGCTCGTCTGGAATCTGCAAACCTACCTGGGGCTGTGCATCCTCCCGCTGTGAGATTTGGCCTTGGGATGGGGGAGGGTACATGGCCCCTTCACAAGGATTCAAGAGCATCTAATCTCTCTTTCTTTTTCTGATTTTTCTCTCCTTTTCCAGCCTAGATGATCTTTATGTTCTCTGAAATAGAAAAGAGAAACCTGTGGATTTCATCCATTGCTATTCCCTCACCCCACTCCCAACTTTAATGTTTATATGAGGACTTCGGCTTTTGAAACTCAAAAGTCCATGATTTAATTCTTTGTTCTTCTTCTTTCCTTCCTGGAGGCCGTAAGTCTGGAAGTGGCTTTATCAATGGGGATAGAGTCACATGAGTAGAAAAGAATTACTAGGAACGAAGAGAAAGAACTCAGTTATTCAATATGCAAGGATGAACAGGATGGTTGTTTACACATGGCTTTCCACAGCCTACAGATTTTGAACGGAAGGAAGTGACCCTAAAATGTGAATCTTCCATTTTAATGGCGCTATCGTCACTGTGAAACAGCTGTGCAAATCCCTTTTGAATTACCAATCTCGCATTATATGAACTTTCTCTAAGGTTTCGTTAGTTTTTTTGTTGTATTTTTTTTTTTTCTGTATTGTTACATTAGGAAAAAAATTATTCTTGGAAATCCACGGGCTCTTTAGGCTCTGGGCCAACCCTCTATCATAAAGACATCTTTCTGTGTACTGCTATTTGACAAAGAGAATTCCTGCTATATTATCCAGCTGTGCATAACTGAACATGTCAGTTCAGTGACCCTTTAATGAACATCTTTTACTATCTGCCCCTGGCCATAAGGATGTCACTTCAATATGATTTTATAGTTTGAATTCAGTTACAGTGAAGCGTATTGAGAATGGAAAGACATGACATTGTTTTACTTGAAATGCTCCCCAGTAATTATAGTCAATAATTGAGTGCCCTAGTCAGAGATCCTGGCCATGACATAAACAGATTTGGCATCTAAGGATATATAGTACAGCTAAAGTCCATCAACCAGCAAATATTTTTGAATAAGCACCAAATTCCTAGATTTTTTTTGATATCTATTTTTCACTAATGTAAGTGGTGCAAAACAATTCTAAATTAAAAAAAAATAATAATAATTTTTACTTCGTAAGGCACCCTGTTCTCCAGGTGAGAAAATCTGGATGAGAGAAGTTGCTCCAAGTTAGGTGGGTTGGTTGTAGTGATTATGCTTGGTGCCAGGTCACTGACCATAAATGTTATATTAGGCTCTGTTTTCTTTGTTTTGTTTTCTCTCCCATCCTCTATATCCAATCTTGCTTCCTTTGACGTTCATTTGTGTGCTTAGGACACAGAAGAGAAGGGTTACTGCATACCAGCTCTAGGGAGTTTTCTAGTCTGTGCCAGGAAAATCCCCCTGGGGGTAGAAGTAAAATTGCTGCCCAGAAGCAGGCAGAAGAAATGAAAAGTGGCACCTTTGTGGATGGAGGCATTTATTTGGCTTCTGGCAAAGGAGTGGTGGTATGAGCTTCCCGAGGCAGGTATAGGGATCTGACAGGGAGAGTGCTTCTGCCAGGCAGAGCCATGCCCTGACACCCCGTGGACTCATTCTTTGGACCACAGGTGACAAGCAACCCGGAGTAAAGCAGTCTCAGGACGGGGCCAGGATTTGGTCGAGGACTACCAAGCTGGAGCCAAGGCTAGGGCCATGTCAAGTGTCTACGCAGCTTTCATGTCAGCTTTTTGCAGTGTTAGTTCACAATTTTAAGAGGCCCAGTGTTGGCAGTTGCCGAGTGAACCTGAACAGAGGACAATATACTCCCAATCCTGGTTGTCAAGGCTATGCAATCTTCAGGTTTATTAACACTGCTTTCATGCAAAAACGCTTGTGCTAGCCCAAGATGCTGAAGCAATATATGTTTTGAAGATGACTTAACAGTTTTCTGCCTCAAGGTTTTTCTTATGGTATTCTTCTCTCTTCTCAAAATCTTATCTATGCATTAAATACCACCTTCTTCATAAAGCTTTTCATGCCTGAAATTCCCACTGAACAAATGTTACTTAAATATGAAAGAGCCCTAAATGAGGGGAAAAAAAAAAACCCTCAGTGATTCATTAATTTTTTTTTCTTTTTTACTATTTAAGAAACTGTCTTGCTGCTTTTAAGGTATGTTTCAGTGATATATAAAAGCAAGGCTAATTATACCATCATTGTCTTTATATCCATTATAAACTAGACTTCCACGTCTCCTTGCTCGAACAAATATGCATATCCATAGGAGGTTTTTGTTTTTTTTACTGAAATAAAATTATATGATACACATTATGTTGAAAGTGTGTGTTTAGCTTAATGGTATATCCTCAATATAAATTGATTAGGAGACAGTATGTCTAATGGTTTATTTAGAGTCAAGGCTTCAGGTTCATGCTGCCGGCGTTCAAATGCAAGCCCTGGAGCTAAACCATCCTGTAACTCGAGGAAGTGTATTTAACCTCTTAGTTTTCTCATCTGTTAAATGAGGATAATAATAGATTGAACCGCATGGGCTTATTGTGAACGTTATATAAGTTAGTACATAAAGTGCTTAGAAAAGCACACTCAATGCGTATAATTGTACATACATTGCCTTAATGGGTCAGAAAATATGTATATACATACAAACTTATACATTTATGGAAATAAGATGATTATAATGCTTTCATTTCAGTTTAATATTTACTTTTTGTTTCTTCTTTTGTTCCCTACTCTCTCCTTCCTCCTGTACTTGCCTCTCCTACTCCAACCACTTGAATATAAATATAAGCAAATATAAGCCTCCCTTAACTTGTATAGTTTTATATGTATTCTTCTGTGATGTCTCTGATGATTATCAAGCCAGATCTCACATATATACATACACATGTAATACACACATGTGTATACACACACACACGTGTGTATATTTTTGTCATTGATTGCTCTACAAAAGTGAAACTATATTACACACATTTTTTTGGAAGGGGGCATCTTGCTTTTTTCACTAATTGCTTTTGAAAATCCCTCCAGGTTAGCAGATATGAACAATAATATTGTGGTCTATAGAATACCTAAATTTTCTGAATTATCTGAATAATATTGTGTTCTATGGATTAGTTAATGTATCTCTTTGTGTACATATTTTTGCCACTACAAAGAGTGATGCAATAAACATCTGGGCTCACATATCTATACTTACTGATGGTTATTTTTCTATGGGATATATACCCAGGAGAGAGATTGCTAGGTCGAAAGGTTTATGTATTTTTAATTTTAATAAATGTTGCCAGATTGCTTTCTAAAGGAGCTGTATCCATTTACATTTTCACCAGCAATGTAGAAAATACTTTTTCCACATATCCCCACTGACAGTATTATCACTATTTAAAATTATTGCCAGTCTGATAGGTTTAAGATGGTTTATTGCTAAGAGTTTCCATTTCCCTATTAGTGAATTAAATAATTACGTATTTGTTGGTTGTTTGGATCTACTCATCTGTGAATTGCCTATTTATATCTGTTGCTCATTTTTCTTTCCTGTTTCTTGTCAATTTTTAAAGCTCTCTTCATATAATTATAGCTTTTAAACCCTTATCTGTCATTTGTATTACCAACATGTTTTCTAAATCTGTCATTTGTTTATTGTCTTTATAGTATCTTCTGTCACATAGCAGTTCTTATTAGTTTCTGTCTAGGTCTTCCCCAGAAGTTGTAATAAAACATTAAAATTATATATATGACATATATATTCCTGTTTGTTTATTTATTTATTTATTTATTACAGTTGACATGCAATATTATATTAGTTTTGGGTGTAAAACACAGTGATTTGACATTTATATACTTTATTAAGTGAGCACCCCAATATGTCTAATACATATCTGACAGCATATTTAGTTATTACAATATTATTAGCTATATTCCCTCTGCTGTAATTTATACATCCTCATTGGTATTTTATAACTGGCAATTTATACTTAATCCCTTTCACTTTTAAAATTATATTTAACACTTTAATCTAGTTGGATATTTTGTATATGACATGAAATAGGATTATTACCTTAATGTTTTTCAGGATAAATACCTCATTTGGGGAGAAATTGTTTTAAATAGATTTTTTTCTCCCCCAAATTGAATTAGTCCCCTGGTCAAATATTAATAAGATTAATAAGATTCATAGCTCTCATATGTTCTATGTCTTTCTTATTCAATTCAATTTATATTATTATTTTAAAGGGAATATTTTCTCCTTTTCCTTTTTCTAAGGGTATATATTACTAGAGAAGAGAATATCTGATGATTTTTGTCTGCTTACCTAGTATCCAGCCATTCCATAAATTCTCTTATCGATGCTCATAATTTTTCTCTTTTTAAGTCTCTAGGATTTTTAAGTACACAATCATTTCATCAGCAAAATAGAGACAGTTATATCTCTTCATTTGCAATATTTATACCAAATATTTAATTTTCTTATCTCATTGTTTTTACTAGACTTTCCAAACTAATATTGAATACATATGGTGATACCGAGATCTCTGCTTAATTCCTGAGTTTTATTGGATTCTTTCTATTATTTTGACAATGAAAATACTTTAGACTTTTGGTGTTAGTAAATACTTTAATGGTTACTTTTTCCTATCATAACTAAAGATTTTTATTGAGATTGGCTGTTAATATTATCAAATGTCGTTTCAACATCTATTAATGAGGTCATTAATGAGGTTTTCCTTCAATTTGCTAAATTGTGATGATAGATTTTCTAATTGGAAACCCTTTTTGCACACCTAGAATAAACCCTACTTAATCAGATTTGGGATTTTGTTGACATGTAGCTAGATTCTAGTTGTTAAAATTTCATTTAGAATATATGCATTCACTTCCCTAAGTGAGATTGATATATTTCAATCAAGATTTGATATTTGATTTATGCTAGCTTTATATAAAATTGAGAAGCTTTCCATATTTTCTGTGGTCTGGAATAGTATATATTATACTCTTTAAAGGTCTGAAATAATTGGATGGAGTTAACTTGCCTTCCATTCACTTGTATAGAAATTGGTCAATAAAAGTTTCTTTCTTCTTTGGTTAATGTTAATAACTTTTATATGTCATTAAAAATGACCCCTTTTCACTGGTTTTTCAAATTAATTGTCATAGATTTGAATGTAATATGTCCTTATAATTCTTTCAATTCCTTCTGCATTTGTGGTTTTCCATTTACTTAAGTTGTCTTTAATTCCTGTCAACAATATTTTGTAATATTTAGTGTTCAGACCTTAAGAATATTTCATTAAATTTATCCTTTAGTATTTATGTTGTTACTGTATATGGTATTGTTTGCTTAATTACATTTTCCAGTTGTTTGTGTTTGTTGCTAATGTATAAGAATTCAATTAATTTTGTGTATTGACTTTATATTTTGCAACCTTAATAAATTATCTTATTTGTTGTAATATTTACTTTGTAAATGCTGTAAGATTTACTAAGTGGATAATCATGTCATATGTAAATAGAGATTTTACTTCTTTCTTCCCATTCCTTACGCATTCTTTTTTTTTTGCCTCGCTGTATGTATAGAACTCCAGTTCAATATTCAACAGAAGTGGTGAGAATGGATATCATTACCTTCTTCCTGAGCTTAGCAGGTCAAAACATGTGATATTTCATCATTAAATACACTAATAGCTCTAGGGTTTTGGGTTTTGCAGCCAACTTTTATCAGGTTGAGAAAGTTACCTTTTATTCCCAAGTTGCTGAGAGCTTTTTCTTTTTATTATGAATGGGTACCAAGTTTTGTTAGATGAGTTTTCTACATTTACTGCAATGATCGTATTATTTTTATTTTATTACTTTAATGTGAATCATGCTGATTGAATTTCAAATGTTAAGCCATATCATATCCCTAAGATAAACTCCAGTTTCTTGTGAGGGCTGGCATTTTACACATTGACTTATTAGCTTTGTTAAGGATTTCTGGGTCTAAATTTTTGAGGGGTATTTGTTCGTAGGTTGTTTTTTTGTTGTTGTTTGTTTTAATGTCCATGTTAAGTTTTGATATGAGTTATATTGACACTGTAAAATGTATTATAAAGTGTTCCCTTCTCCACTCTATTTGAAAAGAGTTGTGTAAGGTTGTATTACTTCTTCTTTAAATGTTTGATAGAATTCACCAATGAAGTTAACCAAGCATAGACTTTTCTTTGTGGGAAGTTTTTAAATTATGAATTCAGTTACTTAACAGTTAACATTTAACATTTAGATATTAATATTATGTTAGTCTGTTTTTTCTAAGTCAGTTTTGATAACTTGTATCATTCAGGGTATTTGTCAATTTCATCTAAGTTATCGAGTTTACTGGCATCACCGGTTAAAAAATATGCTCTTACTATTTTTTAAGATTTGTAGAATCTGTATTTATCTCTTTCATTTCTGATGTTGGTCATTTGTGTTTTCTCTCCCTTTGTCTTGAGAGATACCAAAGGTGGTGGAAGGGAGCTGTGTGTTCAGTGCTATAGCAACTGGTAAATTACTGATCCTCTTCCAAGACCTGAGAGGGAAGCTTGTAGCTGCCCATTTTCTTTGTGTTCTCACTTCAGAGGTGGAGAGAATTGAATCCACTTGTTTATCTCTTTTTCAAATCTTAGAAATGAGAAAGACTCTGCATCTCACCAAGGATATCATAGATACACCCCCCTCTTCCAGCGGTCTAAGGCTATCTGAAGGCAAGCCTAGTCCAGGATCTGCTTCATTCCATTCCTGGCCCTAGGGCTCATCAATGTTGTCCTCTGAGCTACAGTCAGGCCCCAAGTGGAGCAGATTCACAACTCATTTATTCATATCCTCCCAGCATATTTTGCTTGCTGGTACCAACAGTTGCTGCTCTCTCAGGAGACAGTGGTTGCCTAAGAGCTGAAAGTAAATGGAGTTGGTACATGTCAACCCCTACGATTTCAGGGCCCAAACTTTATTTCTTAAATCTGTGAACATTGTCTAGAAAACTCTATCTATAGATTCACATTCTAGTAGTGTGATAAGCTTCAGAATCACTTCCTATTTTGTTTTTTATCTCTGTATATCTTATTTTGTCCCCAAAGAACTTGCAAAGGGACATAGAAACTGAATTGATTGATTGTACTCCCAAAATAGGGAGCTCTTTTCCTTTGTCCTCAGTAAATTTGAAAGAAATATTTATTTACAATATCTAATCTAAAGGCATCATTATCTGACATTTTCTCTCAATTTGGCCCTTCTTTAACATCACCAAAAATACTAAAAAATGTTTAATTCCAAGCACTTCTGCTGTTTGCAGCCACTTTGTTTCTGTTTCTCTTCTCTCTCTCTTCTAAGGTCATTTACATGAAAATGGTACCTTAAGATGGCTTATCAATACATTAAGATTATTTGCACCTGCAGCAGAGAATACTCACATCTTTTATTGTTGCCATGGCAACAATTATGCTATCAAAGAAGAGAATTAAGATTTCAGCTAGGGTAGAAATTAGGTTGAACAGATAATGTAGAAGAAATGAAAAGCTGTCTATTCTTTGTTCCTGAAGGAAAACAAGATATAAATTAAGGAGTAATTAGTCATTTGTTTTAAGACTATCTGTAAGAATGAAAAATCAAATGTAGTCATTTGTGTGAGTTTTGCCTAAACACTAAAGCTAAAGAGTGTCATACTGTGTCTTTAATCTTTGTAAATTGCATTGGGCCACACACAAAAAATTACTCGAACCTGAACATACTCCTGTCTTACTAACAAGCTAAACCATAACTTAGACTGCGATTCTTCTAGCAATGTGGAGACAATTTCATCTGTTCATAAAACTTGTCACTTAAAAACAAAATTAATCTTGAAAGATAAAGGCTAGCTTGGTCAGCCATTTGTCACAGAAGTCACTGAATTATATAGTCATTGTCTTGGAGTCTCCACTTGGGACACTTTTTTCCAGTTTTCCAATAAAACCCATCCATGGTTGTTATGTTTCCATTATCTTACAAACTAGAAATAAATAATTGTCAAATAAGTATTGTATACTAGAGAGAACTAACTTGAAGGTAAGCTATTTTGTAAATTCATAGAGGAACTCAATTTAAATGGAAAAGTAAATTGCAAAATTTAACCTGGAGTTAAGGCATAGTAGGGAAAACTTATGACTTCAAGGTACTTTAAAAATTATTGTCCGAAACCAAATGCAACTCGATTTCATGGACTATTTTGGAATTTTTCTCTTTAAGTTCTCTTTCTACAAGTAGTTTTCTTCTTTTAGGCTCTGGATACTTTAGTACTTGGATCATTGTCATCACATACAATTTGCTTTCTAATAATTTTTTATTTATCCTCTGGAGAGCTCATGTACTCTGAGCCTTCTGAGATTAGGGTGTTTTGGACAGACGAGGAATAAATGAAGGTTTTTTTCTATCATTGTTTATTGCCTCCCAGGAAAATTGATTTTCTGGAGCATGTTGCAATTAACTAGACCTGAGCAATCTGGCTGTCCTCTTTGCAGGACATCATGGAGGGTCATTCTTTGAATAAGCACAGTGTAATAGAAGGATCCCTGAGTTGAGTGTTTAATATGTTCCAGTTCCTGTGCTGAGTACTTTACATTGTATTACAGTAATGTAGTGGTCACAGGTTTTTGAACCAAATTATCTAGGGTTGAATCTGAACTCCTCATTTCTTGTTATGGGATGTTGGACAAGTTAATTAACCTACCTCTCTGCCTTTTGCTCTTATCTGATAGGAAAATAGCACTCTGTCCATCTCAAAGGCTTGTTGCAAGGCACATAATCAGTGCCCTGTAATATTTGCAATTAGCTTTATTTCTGAAAATAAACCTATAAAGAAAGTACTATTATTCCATCCATCTCACAGAAGACAAAGCACATGGTTTGGTTACATAGCTTGTCCAAGGTCACATGCCTAGTTCAATGGGAGGATTAGCATCTGAACTGAGGCCTGTTAGACTTTCAAGACATTATTCTTTATGATTATACCAGATGCAGCTCTGCTTCTAAGCAGAATGTGACACGGGGAAAGATAGTTAACCCTTCAGAGCCTCCATTTACACAACTCTATGACTCATGGGGATCCTGGGCTTAATATAAACAAAAGACTGACCCACTTGATGGAAATCTCTGCTTATAAAGTGGGAAGCCACTGTCACCAGAAGTGAACTGGCATGATGCAGTAGGAAGTTTTGGGGGCCTTAGCTATAGTGTGGCTACTTGCCAGCTGTGAGTTCTTGGGCAAACCAGTTTTCTCCTATCTAATAAGGATTCAACCAGCTACCAATTTTCAGGGCCTGGCAGCACTATACCAGAGAAGAATAATATTTACCAGACATGTTAATCCCCAAAGGCAGTTGGAGAATTAAATAAAACATTTGACACGAAATGGCTGATTGCACAGCATCTGTGCTACCCTGCAGACAAGAAAGGAAATGTCTTCTGTGTGGACTGCTCAGCCATCCATCCTGACTCAGAGCCAGCCGGGCAAAACAGGTCTGAACAAGGCTGAGACCTCTGACCCCTGGCTTGTCTTCCTTTTAAACTTTTACATTCTTATGTTTCACTCCTCCCCTCTTCATCTATCATCTCATTTCTATCTGGACTAAGAAAAGCCATGAGATGTTCACCGTCGGTGGTCAATGTTTGAGAAGCCAAATACTCAGAGGATTATGCCTTATTCCATTTTTCTAGTTTGCCGTATTTTTGGAGCTTAAGTAAGTGGCTCTGCTACTTCTTAGAGACTTACTCTAAGTCATTTTCCTCAGTAAGACCCAGTTTTCTTATCTGTAAACCGAGGGTAATAAAAACCACATCCAAAATTTAAATATGGTAGTAGAATTAAATATGATAGTACATGGAAAGTGTTTCACAGACTGCCTGGCTCCGACTGTGTGCTAACTGGTAGTTAGCTGTGAGAAGAGCTCACAGGACATGAAATGAGATGAAACTCAAGTGTATACATTTTGTTTCTTGTGAGTAACTCTGATCCAAGGTGATAGGACAGGTCAACTTTTTTTTGCCTTACCTAAAATTGGATTTGGAAATTTTCTGTGGTTCATGTTGTTTCTATCTACCATTAATATGTATGGATATTTAAGAAAATCACATGTAGTCACATTTTGATATCATTATTTTGCTAAAAATGTTGGATTTTAAACTCAGATATTTGTCCTCAAAACCATGTGCTGAATTCTTTCATTTATATGTGCCCAGGGAGATGCAGAGACTAGACATCATTCCCACCATTGATGATTTTCAGATGAATCTAGGAGTTTCCAAGTCTACTCTGAGTTATTTAACTTAATCAGGAAGGGGCACAGCTTGTTCAACATGGTTTTCTCTAGAGTATCATGTTTGGGCTTTTCAGAAGCATACTAAGAAAATGGTCCTTTTTATGTAGGAGTTCACAGTTTCATCAACAATATTTATGAAGAAAATCATAAAGAGGACATAAGGACGAAGGTACAAGTACTGAAGAAATAATTTAATTGCATTTATGGGCATGGTTTATCCAAAGAGGGTGTTTTATTGGAAGTGTTGGTTCAGGGAAACAATGGGTAGGGAAGGAAACTTGAGAAGATTCCTGTAGAAGCTAGAGTTTTATAAGATGGGTCCGTGATGGAGTCAAAAGGGCCTAATAATTTGTGAACACAAAGAAGAGAACATTCTTGTCCAAAATATAACCTTGGGAAAGGGCATCAGCCAAAGTAGAATGGATGGACCAAGGGAGTATTGAGCTAATTTGTCGAAGAATGATAAAAGGAGTGTAGAAAGTACCAACACATTGTCTTTACATTCAATTTTAAAATTTCTGTCAGTGGCCACATTGCTTGACAATTACCCAAGAAGCTAAACTTAGAGTCACCTTTTACTTCTCCTTCTCTTTTATCAAATCCTCTAGGGTTGATTTGACTCTATTCTGTCATGAACTCATGACTAGTCTTGCCATTTCCCATGTGGACTCACTTCCAGAAAACATTTCCTAAAACAAATACCTATGTTTTACCTCATTTGCTTCCTCTAAATTCACAATTGTTCCCACTTAACCAATAGACAAAATACAAACTAATCTTTCCATTCTAGGCTTTCTCCTTGAATCGCCTCCTATTTCTTACTACGTAATAAATGTTTGCTAAACATCCAGTAAGTATCACATATATATCATTCTCCTTGGTACCCATGTTCAGGTGGTAAACCAGTGTGAGTGCTCATGGGCTATCAGAATCAGTATTTGAATCACTCCTTAAAACATATGTGACTTCACACCCATTAAGGTGGCTATTATAAACAAACACACAAACAAGAAAATAAGTATTGGGGAGGATGTAGAGAAATTGGATTTCTTGTGTACTGTTGCTGAGAATGTAAAATGTTGCAGTCGCTGTGAGAAACAGCACAGCAATTCCTCCAAAAATTAAACATAGAATTACCACGTGATCCAGCATTTCCACTTCTGGGTATATATCCCAAAAATTAAAAGCAGAGACTTGAACAGATATTTGTACACCCATGTTCAGAGCAGCATTAGTCACAATAGCCAAAAAGAAAGCAACCCAAGTATCACAAAATATGGTATATAACACACACACACACTCACTCACTCACACACACACTGGAATATTATTCAGCCTTAAAAAGGAAGGGCATTCTAACACTTGCTACAACATGAATAAACCTTGAAAACATTATGCTAAGTAAAATAACCAGTCACTAAAGGACAAATATTATCTGATTATAGTTATATGAGGTATATAGAGCTAGTCAAATTCATAGAGACATAACGCGACATAGTGGTTTCCAGATGCTGGGCAGAGAAGAATGGGGGGGTTAAAGCAGGCACAGAGCTTCAGCTGAGAAGATGAAAAAGTTCTGGAGATAAATGGTGGTGATGCTGGTTGCACAATAATGTGAATATACTTCATGCCTTAAAAATGATTAAAATGGTAAATGTTATGTTATATATATTTTATCACATTAACAATAAAATAAAAAATATTGGGTATTAAAAAGCAAGTTAGATACTCCCTAATTACCTAATACCACCTATTGTCAAACCCATACAGTAAAAAGTAGTATCCTGAAAGAGTAGGACTACAAAAGGACACAATTTGATGGCAAAATATGAAAATTGAGCCATAATTGGGGATTCTGATTGGCCATACTGGTGTTCTATCACTAGATGCTGGGAGTTAGCCTGTGTGCCTGTGTGTGTGTGTGTGTGTGTGTGTGTGTGTGTGTGTGTGTGTGTATGTTGATGGTGAGTTGGAAAGAATTTATTAACAGATGAACATTGTTAAAGAAAAATTTGGGATTAGCCAAACTATGACGCAGTAACTACTACCAATAAAATAAACCTTTGTGGTCCTTATAAAACTCAATACAGGCCTGGGGAGTAATTTGTCAGTCTTTGTACCATTAATTATGTCTCTGTATAAGCTGCTGGAGGGATCTAATCACTTCTGAATGGTACAATTTTCCTTTGCAAACAAATTCAAAGAGAATTGTAATCTTGTTTATTGTTGTTCATCAAAAGATGACCTTGTGAGGAATACACGAGATAAGAATTTTTAAGGATTATGCATATTTTGGGTTTTTATTAAATGCATATAAAATAACTCAAAATGTACATATAACCTTTGCTTAATTTGATAGACAGCACCTGAAATCCTGTCCTTGAATTGTCCTCTGAAAGTCCTGTTCGTCAATCTTTAAGTAGTTTGGCCTTGAATAATTTTTTTGTTTGTTAAGAAATGCCCTTGAGTTGTTATCCAAGGTGGTCTATATGCTCCCAGTACATTTTCCTGGGCTGTCACCTATAAATAAACTTTCCATTCTGTTTTCTGAGTTTTGCCATGCTAACAAACGCATGAGTGCTGATGTGTGTTCTGTGAATACATGCCTTGATGCTATAATGGTACAGTCAAATTGTAGTAATTGCCTATTGAAGAACTCACCACTGGCAAAACACAAACATCCATTATATCATAAAAACAGCCCCAGAATATAAAAAGTAGAATTCTATAGCTTTCTATGTGATGGATTACACATAGTAATAGTTGAAGTAATCATGGAAAATTCTCATATAGCAAGAATTGGTTAAAATACAGGAGTGATTCACAAATATTTAGATCTTAAGCTATACTCAGACTTGTAAATTCTAGGTCATAGCCAAGAAAGTAGAGCCTAATGGAATTGTTCCCTGGAGTGAATAGAAATCTCTGTTAACTAATGGATTTGGAAAATATGGTTTGAGAAATATAACAGTAATACATTTTATAGAAATGGCCCTTGGCATAAAAAAGGAGATACTCGTATCTAAGAAAAATCCTTAAAGGAATATATATATATATATATATTCCTTTAATTCCTTTGACTATATATATATATAGTCAGTTTAATATTTTCCAGGTGTTGTGGATATGGTTGGGAACTATGTTTGACTAAGTCAAATTTGATCTTAGTGTATAAAAATATGGCACTTAGGGAGACTGCATTTTCTAATATAAAATGCTCATTCTGATGCTTGTGCTTTCAACTTTGAAAGATCACAGACAAGTAACTACATATAGCAAGCATAGTTAGAAGAAAGCTGTCCTTAGAATAAACAGATACAGATTTTGTTGAATTAGTACCATATTCATAGGCTCAGGTCAGTTTTCTCAGTCTTTTAAAACCTGTGCTCTTTCACATAAACAAAATATCATGTCCTTTTATATTATACAAAAATTTAAAATATGTAAATAACATGACAAAAATTAAGGTGACAGTAAATTTTACATCAAAAGATATATTTCTTGACTTTACCATGTGATATAAATTTAAGCCTTGACTTAGCTTGCTTGTCACAAGCTTTTCTATAGAAGTATTGAGGTTTGAGCAGAGTGTAGATCAATTTCAGTGTTAAGCTTATAGCAAAAGAGAAACTAATATCTAACTCTACAGTGGTTTTCTAGCAATTATATAAGATGATCAAATCAAACTTGATTTTAAAACTTCATAGATAGAGCCTGGAAAAGATGGAAAACGATTAAGAATATGGTTCCTTATAAGATTCAAAATGGGACATTTCAGCATCATGACAGGAAAATATTCTTTGGGTTCAATTTACAGAAAAATTACATACAATTTAATATTCTCTTTGAAAAGAATTTTTATAGAATATGGACAGATAGATTCACATAAATTCCTATAATAATCATTGGTTTGGACAATATTAATGAAAATAATACGTTATTGAACACTTACCATGTGGCCATTCTACTGATCACTTCGAATACATTTTAAAAGATACAGAATAGTTACTTCTTTGGATTTTTCAACTATTTCTGAAAACAACTGAATGAAGTAGTTCCGATTATTATCTTCATTTTTGGAGTTGAGGTCTGACAAGGTATAGGAACTGAGACTTAGAAAGATTAAGTAACTTGACCAAGATCACACAACTAGCAGATGATAGAATGTAGATTCGAACATTGATTCTAAGACCTTGCCTGATCTTGCTCATAACTTCACAATCTACATGGTCAACACTAATAAGCAATTATATGGTGTTGGCTCCCTCTGTTCATGCATTAAAACTTCAAATCGCTCTGTAAATTTTGTCAAACTCTTCTGAAAATTATGTTTCACATTTTGGAGTCATCAAACTTTCCGCATTGCTTTAATAATGCAGAAACTCTAGCTTTTATGTCACAGATCTGATCAAGCATCTTTCCCTCTCACAATCTCTACACAAAGTTAACTATCTCAGAATAGGTATATTCTTTATATCGACAGAAGAATTTTGGGAACGGGGTCAGATCTGTATTAAGGAAGGCAAATACGCTGGCGTTTCGCATTTTATACACCAATGCTGGCAGAAGAAAATGCAGAGAATTCCCCACAACACTAAATTTTCGTCATTGAATATCATCAACAATATTGATCACAAATCCAGAATTTCAGTGAACATTCCAATAATATTTGTTTCCAATTCAGTTTATTCACTTTAAATAATTTGTACAAACCTTCCAAGATACTGTTGTGCTTTCATAGTGATGTCCCTGGCTTGAGAAAATTGTTAATAGTACATACGCTCTGATACCAGGAATGAACAAATAGCTGAGCGCAATGATCGTTCAATAGTTACATCACTACTTGTTGCAAAAAGGGGTGATGGCTTTTTCTTTTGTAAATTGTGACTTTGGTGTCAACTCTAAACCATCAATTTAGCACTTCACCCAGACTTGAAGAAGACATACTCTGAAGTCTTTTGTGCTTCCTCTCCAAGTAAAGTGTGAGTGGCATGCACACGATAGCCTCCATGACACTCTCCAGTGGCATGAGGGTTGTTATGTGTTTTACGTGCTTAGAGATTAAAAGGGAAGTTTCATATAACATTTCCATAGCCTTTATGGTTTCCTGAATATTTTGGTAACACTGGCTGATCTGATGTGCTGCAGAATACTTTGCAACAAAACAAACAATAACAATAAATAAAACCACAAATCCCTTGCATTCTTGGTTTTTAAAAAGACTTGCATGATTTTGTATTCCAATTTTATTCCAGTGAAATGGGCCACTCTTGTTTTAGACAGATAATACCCAGAATCAATTGTATTCCCTTTTTTTGCTAGTGCTATGACTTACTGAGCACTCAGCCAAGGGAATATGGGAGACTGAAACCCCCACTTAATGGTTTACCCAACCCCATGTGTTGGTCAAGCTGTGTCGGTCTGAAAGAATTCCTCCAAGCCTGGAGATACATCCCAGTTTTGTGTGTGTGTGTGTCAATAGTGTGTATCTTTTTATTGCTGAGTCGTATTCCATGGCATAATGTACCTCAGTTTACCCATTCACCCATTCAGAGCACCTGGATTGTTTCCCCTATTATGAATAAAACTGCTATGGTATCGATTTTATATTAGGTATGGATTTTTGTATGCATATAAACTTTCATTTCTCTGTTGCTGAAGAGCACATTTGCTGGGTCATATGATAATTATATGTTTTGTTTCGTAAGAAACTGCCAAACTGTTTTCTGGAGTCGTGGCACCATTTTACATTCCCATCAGAAATACATGAGTGATTTAGTTTCAGTGCATCTTGGCCAGCATTTGATGTTGTCTCCAACTTTTCTTTGAGTTGTTTTGATAGGTATACAGTGATACCTCATTCTGTTACTGTGTTTTTAATTTGCGTTTTCCTAATGGCTAAAAAGGTTAATCATATTTGCTTATTTGCCATCGGTATATCCTCTTCTGTGAAATGTCTCTTCATGTCTTTTGCCCATTTTAGAATTGGAGTTTTTTAAAAAGAAAACTTGTTTTTAGAGATGCAAGTGTTAGGAAAACATGTTGAGAAGGTAGCAGAATCATGTGGGGTCTTGCAGGTAATGGGAAAGGCTTTTGCTTTAATTCTGGGTGAAATTGAAAAACAGACTTTGAATTGCTCTGAATACATTTAATGCTATCAAAATCATACATGTTTTAAAATGAAGAATGTGTTCACCTTCAAACAGAAATCACAGGCTTATTTGTGACATTTAGTTATTTATTCATCCCACAAATATTTAATAAGGACTTACTGTGTTCCTGGTGAGTGCTCCAGGCCATGGGAGATAATAGTAAGTAAAATGGACAAAGTGCCTCATGTTATGGAGCTGACATTACAGAAGGTGAGGCAAGTAAAAAATGAAAAATAACAACTTCAAATAGAGATGATGGATGTAAACGACAATGAAAATTAATGCAGGGTAAGGGTATGTAGTATTTGAGAGAGAGGGGTTATTTACATAGGATAGTTGGGGAAAAACTTGCTGAGAAATGATATTTGAACACACCTTGAATACGACAAAAGAGTCAGTATTCCAAGGAGAATATGTGTAAATGTCCTGATGTGGGAAAACCTGGCATATTTGAAAAATGGTATGGAAGCCAGTGACACCAGAGAACCGTGAATAAGGGACACGGCCAGGGGGTGATATCGTGAGCAGCTCCTTGGAAGGTTTGGAAAGGTATTAAGGAGAGAAGTGACATAATCTGATTAAGGTTGTTGTGACTAGGGAAGTGCTACTATTAGGTTGGTGCAAAAGTAATTGTGGTTTAAAAGGTTAAAAATAATTGTAAAACCGCAATAACTTCTGCACCCACCTAATAGCGTGCAGCGGCTAAGGACATTGCTAAACATCCTACGGGATGGCCCCTCTCTCTTCCCCAACAAGAATTCTCCAGCCCCAAATGTCAATGGTGCCAAAGCTGAGAAACCCTGCATTAGATGTTGTGGGAGAGGAATCAATGATAGTTCCTAGATTTGGGGCATCGGCAACGAATGGGTTCGTTAGCTACTAATTTTGTGATGAGAAGAAAGAGAGGAGGAAAGTTTTGCATCATGACTATGACATAGAATTAAGTTGCATGCTGTCGATGAGAATAGTTGGAGGTATTTCTCTGCGGTTTTGCTGTGGTGCTGGATTCCTCTCTCTCTTTTCTGTAAATGGTAGTTAGGTTAGAGTCAGCAGGGAAGATTCAGGAGAGAAGCAACAGGTTACTTGCTTCACCCAAATTCAGAAGGATGCGAGCTTCTCATGGTTTCACTTGCAGAGTGTTTTGGTGTTTAGATTTCTGGGTTCAGCCCTTTAATGATGAGTTTGGGCTCCCATCTAGAAAATGAGAGAACAAATTCGTGGAGAGATATGAAAAACTAAGCTCTTCTCAGGCAGGAGGATGCTACCTGTCTTCTGGAAATTCTCCTTGGATAATAGTGACAATGACATATCTTTCCTAGGTATTCTGGGTGATAGGTAGGGAGGTATCAGAAATCAATCAGCGGACAAATGTTTGAGGCCTGAGTGCGTACAAGGACCTGAGGTTAGACATTGGAAAATTTGTTGAGTGAGCAGTGAATAAATGAATGAACAAACAATGAAAAAAAATGAATGAAAAATGAACAAAACATAGGTGGAGAGAGAGAAAATGGACAAAACAAATTATAATAGTTTGTGGAAGATGTTAAATATGTTTTTTTAAATAGAAAACTCACCTGAAAAAATGATGTTTCTATGCTTGAACTCAAATGACAATTGTAATTTGGAAATTCTAGAAAATAGAAAATGAAAAAATAAATGAATACTTTCTCTCTTCTCTGTTGTAAGTTTCTAGCTTAGTGCAGCTCTGGCTTTTGGCTTTGATGTCATGTATCGTGATGTTTCAAAGGTGTCTTTACTCAGTAAATCAAAATGGCCCTCTACCTTAAGTAAATGATAGCATAAACACCATAAAGGCTGTACTTTTTGAGCTGCAACTATATTTTCTGAGCTTTGCTCTTTCCGTTAGCATTCATTCCATGATTAAATAAAATCTATGGTTGCTGAGATTTCCCTTAATTCGGAATTGTCAACGTCATATTCCTTGGTAGAGAGGAATTGGATAGTTCGGAGAGTGTAAAAGTGAGTTTTGAGTCTTTTTCCTCCAAGTCGAAAAGGCTTATACACAGCTCTTTTTAAATGTTAGCTCCGACTGCTGAAGCCCCCAGGCCAATTTGAAAAACTTCTGAGAGGTCTCAAAGGCTGCTTTGTTTCCAGCACTATCCCTCCTCCAGGAACACATACTTCATCACGAGTATAAAAGGTGCTATATTCTGTTCAGTGGAACTTAGCTTCCCCAGGCATGTACCAAATGCATGTTGGAAAGGGTTCATTCTCCCATGGGCTGCATTGCACACCCACCTGTGTTTTGAGATTAGCCAGGGACAGTAGGCACCAACTGGGACTTATTGTGCACAAGGAAAAGTGCAAGTTCTGTGTCAAGGTTGCTAGTGTATCTTTCTGTAAATAGAAAGTGATATGCAAAGTGATAATGCAAAACACAAAAATATGTGGAGAGAACGAAACTATTACCTGATTGGGGACATTTTTCGAGTTCTAAGTGAGGGCTTTGGGGTCTTTTTCCACACAAACTAATCAAGGCTTGTTCAGAAAGATTATTGCCAGTGCACATGCATTTGAAACAATTTTTCTTTTTTTCTGGTGTGTTCTTTTCACTAGGTTTGCTTTTACTTGTTTTTAATAAATACTGTGAATGTTCATGAAACCGTATGTTTAAATCACTAATTTGAATGTTGAGCACACAATTCAAGGGTTAGATCACTAATTTGAATAATAAACAAAGAATTAAAATTCCATGGTAATTGAATTGGGTGAACTGCTTATTTAAGCATATTACACAAATATCATAATTTATCATTAAATCTAAAATGTGTCATAATTCTGAAAGTTTGATTTTGAATGATTAGTTTCAGATTATGTTAAGAAATGTCTGTGACACTTCATCTTTTATTCGTGAGTAAACAGCAGAGCAAGACTTAAAATTTATCAGTGCCTGTGTGTCTTCACACTACCACCTTCAGACAAGTGTTTTGTATTTCCCCATCACTGTCTGTGATTAGAAATCCTCACTGCATGCTCAGAATGTCTTCTCATTTCGGAGAGAATAAGACATATAGCAGTTCCTGAAACCAAGAAAAAGGACTAGCAAATGAATGTTGCACTGCTCACTGGTTTTAAACAAGATACAATAAGGCATTCCCACAGAACTGCTTCCATAGTTACAGGTATATTCTCAGGAGCTTGACTGGTGTAGAAGAAGAAAGGGACATTCTCTTCCAGTACTGTTTGAAGGGCTCTGATTTATTATGAGGAACTAAAATATCCTCCCAGAATGTCCTTTGCAGTCTTTCCTATCTTCTTCTGGATCTTGCTTTTCCCTACTCAAATAAAGAGAGACAAAATTTCTAGCCTTTTTTTCTCTTTGAATTCTCCTCCCATTCGTTTCAGTTCAAACCCTTTTCCTTCTGGTGGGATTTCTGTATCTGGTAGGAATCGTCAAAGGGCCTACAGTGGGAACTCTTGTCACTTGCCATTGATTTTCTGATCTACCTTAGAAATGGTGACAACCAATTCGCATGGAAATCTAAACTCACTGATCGTACATTGCACCATCCTTGAAGGATTCCTGTTTGGTGGCATAGTTGGTTGGTGCAAATTTCTCTTTTATATACAATGGCTTATGGGTCCAATTCCTAAAGCATATATTTAAAGCCTAAGGCCACCTCAAAAATAAATTACTCTGTGTTTAATTTCTTAAAATGTATCATATTACCTGAAGGAATGGCTTATAAAAATACTAAAAATCATGGAAAACCAAGAGCATAAGGAAATCTAACAACTGTATTTCTTTCTAGTATTCATCAAAAGGACTGACTAAAGATGAAGTTCTGACATAATGACTTTCTGAAAGTTTGTTTAGAAAGACACAGTGCGTATCTTTAGAAAGACGTATAAAACACTTCAAAAAAAGCAGTATTCATACTATGTTTGCAAGGCAGGTGTGCCTTAAAACCTCACTCAGACTGTGAAGATAACAGAACCAACTTCAACTCCTGGAAACATTTTCACTATCCCAAAGACTCATCAGCAGAATAGGAATGGTATTAGCTATTATCTGAAATATTTGTTCTAGAGCTAAGTGTAAACGGCTTATCACTTGTCTAGCTCAGGGTGATTAATATATATGTTTATTACTTACATATATCACCCCTTTTTAGATTGATACACGGCTCATTTCCTTACCTGCCCTGAGCCATTCTCCAGCTACTTTCATTATGCAGTTGAATTACCCAATAGTCAAATTAAGCCTGTGCTTGGGGCAACAGCAAATCTGAGGTACACACAGTTTTTTGGAATGAGGTTGAGCTTTGTATACTGAAGCATAGAATAATTTTTTGAACAGTCTTGTTCCTACTTTTTGGCTTAGTGTTATTTTCATTTTCAATTATACGTGGGTGATATGGAGAGAGGAAAAATGATCTTTTAAGAGCTTATCACCCCAGTTGAGCATTTAACCAAGTTCCCCCAAGTGCAGAGGGACTGGATTGGAGGTCAGGGCAAAGGAAATAATCTCCACAAATAGCACAGCTTTGGGTGTGACAGCCCAGGCAGGACCCAGATACAATAAAAAATAAATAAATAAAATGACAAAAACAAAAACAAGTTTCTGCTTTGATTTGTATTTATACATTAGGAGCAATGATTTTGTGGAGTAGAAGCTACATTGACCTGCTTTTAAGTCTTGGTTCTGCCACGGAAGTTCTTTCAGCTCTAATAGTCTATAACTTCTATTTTCTATTTGTAATAATACAAAATTTTAGGTTTCAATAGCGAGGTAGGAGAGAGGGACCAGGCAAGGCAGTCTGACTAAAGTAGCAGGAGGAAGAGACAGACGAAAGGGAGAGAGAGACAGTCTAGGAGAAGGTTAGGGGATGACAACAGGAGAGAGAGGGAGAGAGAGAGAGAGAGAGAGAGAGAGGAGAGGAGGAGGAGGAGGAGGAGGAGGAGGAGGAGGAGGAGGAGGAGGAGGAGGAGGAGGAGGAGGAGGAGGAGGAGGAGGAGGAGGAGGAGGAGGAGGAGGAAGGGAAGGGTCGATGAGTGTGAATGAAGGAGAGAGGATCCAGAGAACAGGAGAGAACAGGCTGAGGACACAGTCTTCAGAATCAGACAAACCTGTTTTCCCACTTGGCTCGCCCACTTCTCAGCCTGGTAACCTTGGGCAAGCAACTTCATCTTGACAAGCCCAAGGGTACCTTTCAAGGGGTCTAATGATATCTCCCCCAGGGAGGTTGCAAGAAGTAATTCAGACCATAAATATGTGCTAGTGGCAATGATGATGGTGATAAAAGCAAAATTAAGAAATTTCAAAAGTGAAGAAACAGAGAAGAACCCTGGGGAATGAGAGAGGAGAGCATAAGGAATAAAAAGGGGAAAAGTGAACATGGAAGAGATTTACTTTCTTCAAATGCCAAGCAGACCTAATTGAAATTTTGCCCCCAACCCTCTTTAAGGCATGCCATCTCTTTCTCTTCCCTGTGGCCACGCCCCTCCATCAGATAAATACTTTTTATTTACCTGTTCCCTGGCTGGCAGAGGTACTCACTACTCACTTTTGTGATATTTGCCCCCTACTTTGTTCCCCTCTAGGAGAGACAGAATTGCACCGCATACTTGTACCTTTTAGTACCAGGAGCTGAAACTTAATTGAAAACAGAATCTGGGACCATTAATTATGCAGACTGGGAATGCATATAGGCTCATTTGAACTCTATATATCTTTTCAGAAAATGCCCACAGCAAAGAACTTATTCTTGATTCCTCTTTCCCTCACCCATCAATAAGTCCTGTTAATTTTATCTCCAAAATGTGCTAAAATCCACTTTCTTTACACTGTGATCTCACCAGCCCAAGCCACCATTCAATAACCAAGATTTCTATAATAACCTTTGCTTCTCCTTTTGCCTCCTTCAATCTTTCTCCAAAGATAAAATCATTCCCCCCTCCATTAAAACCATCCAATGACTACCCTTTGCCTTACTATCAAACCCAAACCTTTTTTTCCTTGTTTACAAAGCCATGCAGAATCACACCCATTGACCTTTCTGATTTCATTCTACTTTTCTCTTTGCCGTTTACCCTCAAGCCACACTAAAGATATATTTCTCTCTGTTTCTTGAAGTTGCCAACTTTTGTTTCCCCCCCTTAGGGTCTTTTGAATGGCTACCTTTTTCTTGCTTATCTTTATGTGCCAGATTCCTTCTTGTCATTCTGATTGTAGCTTCAAAGTCATTCTCTGAGCAGCTTTAGAAGCTTTAGATTGCCACTCCCTCTAAAAGCCCTCGGATCACGTTATTCTGTTTTATTTCTTCATACAGGCACATTTTCACTTTTGTTTTTCTGGTGTATGTATGTGGGTGTATATATGTATGTATAGACATACTTGTATGTTTCCTGTCCCCAGAATTTCAGCTACAAGAGAGCAGAGGCCTTGCTTGTCTAGTTCACAAAATCTTCCCAATGCCAAGAGTGCGCTCAGTATATCATAGGAACTCAAAAAGCAATCTGTTGAATATTCAGTCTCTGAATACAGAGTCCTTGCCAGTACTTAAAATTCTTTATAGGTAACCAGTATTTCATTCAAGCCATTAATTCAGAAAGACTTCCCATAGCTGTCCTAATTTAATAAGCTAATAATGAGTAAAATGTGCTGTCAGTAGTGACAAAAATAACAAAACACTATTTAGAAAAAAAATTACATATATATGTATGCATATGTGTGTGTGTGTGTGTATGTGTGTGTGTGTGTATATATATATATTTACTTTCAATGTGCAGCTCAGATATTATGACTTTTGAAACAGAATCTTGCCGCAAATCAGTAATGTTACAAGGCAGAGACTGTTGAAAGAGAAATAATTTTTTACATATCATGCCATGTGGCAGATAGGGATTTGAGGAAGATCAGAGTAGTTTTAGACAAGATTATCAATCTGTATTTTCTCTACATACCTGAGTGTAGTGCGAGTTACTTTCATAACCCAGTCCACGAGTTGAACTGATGCTCATTCCTCATTCTGCTGCCTTGGGTGTTCACTGAATACAAATTGCCTCCTCCGGGAAACATGACACTGACAATATTAGCATAGAGTCTGATCTCTTAATTTTATCACTATTGGCGTGGATATCAAAATATGAATGAATAGATTTTGGAAAGCATTTAGCTATTTAAGCTAAATATTCAGTTTAAGAATATATGATTATACAACTGGAAGATATTCAGAGGGTGCCAAAAAAATGTGTACACATTTTAAGAAAGGAAAACTGTATTAAAATAGTAATACTCAATATATACTGATAACAAAAGATGAACACAAGTCACGTTTGATTCCTGCAATTACAAGAGCTGCTCAGAGTGGTTGCCATCAGTGTCCAGTCACTTCTGATTATTGCGAACTACTGCTTGAGCAACATTGACCAGAGTGTACACTCGTATACATTTTTTGGCACCCCTGGTATATATATATATACACACACACACACACATATATATAATATGTAATATATGTATATATTATATATATTACAGAAGACATGGGTATGAGAAAAAGTTGGGTTATATAACCATATATTAATAGAAATAGATCTAATACAAAATTCTTAGCATGATGCATTTTCTTTCTTTACCTACTTTTTTCAATTGATATAGTGGCTAATTTGTATATCATGCTATTTACTGTGCTCAATTTCTAAGCACTTTAAATATTCATTTAATCATACTGAGATCATTTCCCCATGTCATTAAAATATCTTCAAAAACAATTTTTAAGGTGTATGTAATATTCAACAATACATGTCTTATGATTTATTTGACCACAGATCTAATGATGGACAATATACTTATTAGAACTTTTTTTCTATTTGAAATATTCTCTTTATACATAAAACTTTGTGTATATTACCCCATCAGCCAAAATATGGTGACTTGTTAACCAGCTTATATGAGACTTAAAGTTTAGTATTAATATATTCATGTTACCATCTATTATCATCTTCAAACAAGATGGCTTTTGTTTCTTCCCAAAATGTTCTGAAGCATCTGCTTTAAGCCTTCACATAAAAGAAATTAGATTTGACAGACTTTAAATTTTGTTTTCCTTTTCCAATTTTCAATTTTAATTTTAATTAATTTATTTTTTTAAGTTAAAGTTTATTGGGGTGACAATTGTTAGTAAAGTTACACAGGTTTCAGGTGGACTTTAAATTTTGAAAGTTGTTAGAAATGTGAGGCTCTCCAGTACTTATATAGTTTATTTTTCAAATTGTTTCAACGTTCTTGTTAAAAGTGCTTTTATGTTTTTGTTTTTTTGACTGAGAAATATATCACACGTTACTATGTTTAAAAGTTAAAAAAAAAAGTCTCCAAAGAATGAGTTTTTTTAGTGTTTTGTTGGTATGGGATTTTTGTGATTCAAAAATTATTCATGAAGCTTTAAAAAATTCTGATAGACTGTCAAATATGCAAATAATCGTATGGATTAAAAATTAATCAATTCACTAGCTCTAACTCTTGGGGCCTTCTGTAAAAATATTTTAAGATTTAATTTGGATAACTAAATGGGTTTTAAAAAGAAGTGAATTTAAAAAAAAAAAAATCCCAAAAGTACTATTTTTCTTTAGTAAAAAATGGTTGTTCTTTTCATTAGTTTTAACTATTGAAGTTAAACCTGAGACACTAGTTTAGTCTGCTTCCTTGAAAACAGATTATTTAGGAAATAATCGAGGGGTAGGTGGGACAAAAAAGGAATTATTAGTATTTGTTTTAGTTTTAGAAGGAAATAGTCTTGAAGTGTTAGAAGATTTAATTAAACACTGACTTTAACTCTAAAAATTACTAATAAATTATAAGACAGTTTGAAGTAATTTTACAATATAATAATAGATGCTAACAATTTTCAACATAATAGTATGCTTTTAATTGAAGCATTCTTTCTGTTCTAGCCAATACATGGCTTTCATTAAATACTACACAGGTCTCTGACAGAGTTAATTATCTAAGCCTGTTCAAAAGACCAGAAATTACTCTCAGGGAATCAAAACATTATGCTGGAAACCAAAGACACAGAGAAGAGTGTGGACTTTAATTTAAACAGAAGAAATGAGTTCTAGGCAATAAACAAAGAGAGTTGCTATTAATTTGAATAGCTACAATTTTTTTTTTTAAGTACCAGTTTAAATTAATTTAAGCTCCTTGAGATATAAACATGACATGTGATCAGCTCATGAATGAAACTCGTTGAACCACGTGAATGATACCTTAGACATTCTGCAACTTCGGATATTTACATATCGTTGGAACATACTGGGAAAATGAATATGGTATCAAATTTCAAAAAGGGCAATTCTAAGGAGAAAGGTAAGACAAACAGAATCTATAAGAGCCCTAAGCCAGAAATAGGTAATAAAATTGTTAAGCCAGTATTCATGATAATTAGATGTGGGATGGGCTAAAGTTTAATTTAGCACTATTAAGTAATAGTTGGTTAGGCAATTGTGCAAATAAGACCACAGAAGTCTTCTTTAAACCAAAGGCCTTCTTTTAAAATCTTTGGGTATTTTTGCAGCAAAGTTTGCCAACTCCAAACTCATTTATTCACTCTTCATACATTTATTACCACATTTTCTATGTGTTGGGCATTGGTCAGAAATTTTGGGATATAGGAAGTGAAATATATAGACCCTGATTTCAAAAGAGGATGAACACACCAGAAAACCAACAAATATAATACAGTCAGATAAGAATTTTAAAAGGTGCGCCAACAAATTGGGCAACCTATAAAAAAATGGATAAATTCCTAGAAACATACAACCCATCAAGACTGAATCAAAAAGAAAGTATGAACAGACTAATTAATAGTAGGAAGATTGTATTAGTAATCAAAAACCTGTCAAGAAACAAAAGGATGAACTTGGTAGTAGAAGGAAATGTCCAGCAAGCTTCCTGTGTGAGAGAGAAGGTGACACTAAAAGAAGAAAAGAGAGAAGGTAACACTAAATCTTGGAAGGAGTTCTGAGAGATGAGTGGAAATTAGCCAGATAGATTTGGGTCAGGGAGCAACATCACACGCAAATAGATTGAAGCATTGGAGACCTTGGCGTGTTTGGAAAAACACAGCAATAATAAGGCTGGGAACTAGGGTCATAACACGTGGCAACAAGGTAGAACATGCAACTAAAGAAACATGCAATTGAAAAGACTTCTAGTTCTTGACAGTAGCTTGAATTTTGTCCTGAAGGCTATGGGAAGCCACTGGAATGTTTTCAGCAGGATTATATTCTGACGACAGCAGGGAGAAAAGATTAGAAAGAGATATGGCAGAGGCCAGGGCACCAACTTGGAGACTACTACAGTAATTCAGGTGAAAAATGATGATGTAACATGCTCATCTTGCTTAACCAGTCTCTATCCACATGTCCATGCATGCTGGCATTTTGGATTTTCTATTCAATATGCCATGAGCATTTGAAAGTTACCTTTCCTATCTCTTCAGCGAGTAACCATGCAAATAATAATAACTAATATCTACTGAGCTCTCACCATATACCAGACACAATTTTAAACCCTTTACATGTCACAAATTATGTAATTCTCATAACAGCCCTGTGAGGCAAATACTATTATTGTCTCCATTTTAGAGAAAAAGAGAATGAAACAAAGTGGTCACAAAGCAGTTAAGTGACAGAAACTTAATTCAGTCTTTTTTTGACCCATTTGCCATACTCTCTCTTTGCTCTCATTACTATCTTCAGTAAAATAATTCTTTGGGTAATTTCTCTCTTGTGTCCCATTTACTCTCCCCAACTTCATTTTCATTTTGTTTTGGCTTAATGAGCTTTCAGTCACCCACACCCAATAGTGTTTTAGTTTTCACCCTTAAACTTGACCCTGGCAGCACCCTGGGTTGATCCATCAACTGGAGTCACTTGCCTCCAGCTAAAAGTGGGATGGAAAAGAAAGGGTGACTTTTAAAACTATGAGTGAGAATTTGTGGGGTTTGTTGTCTGAATGCATATACTGGGTTAGGGAGAGAACCCAGCACAAGTACAAGGATGTTATACGACAATTAAGTCAATAGTCAATGTTAACATTATTATGATTAAAAATATGATTCACTGTGACCCATATAGAGAAATGGAACTATATTTCCTTTCTAGTGCTACTTGCTTTTTTCCCTGGAATTAATAATTGCTTTTCTTTTATTTGCTTAGTTTCCTATGTATCTCTTGCTATGTCGTTCCTCAATTCTCTGACAGAATTATAAATCTTTTCTCAGAGCATCACCCATGAGGAAATCTGTCAAGTTCATTTTTTATTTTATTTCTCTGGCCTTTCTTACTTTGCATCAGACCATTTTGCACTCTAACCCTGTTTGATGTCTGAAGTCCTGCAGCTTTACCAGCTTTCTATGAATTGTTTTTGCCTCACTTCTATATCATGTACTCCATGTCTTCTAATTTCTTGTTCTATTTCTTAGCTTTCTTGGAGCATGTTATCCCACTGCTGCTGAGAAAAAGTTCATGGAAACTGGGTAGAGTCCATATTATGCACACATATTAATGATGGATTCTGATGTTGGTCTTTTGACTCGATGGGAAGTGCCATACCATGCCATGCTGGTTTTAAATGTTTTGAATGTCACCTCAACATAAGAGATAAATATTTTGAGAATTTGCATGTGTAAAAATATTCTGTACTGGCATATGATCAGTTTGGCTAGGAATCGAAATCTCATTTGGACATTATTTTCAGTCAGAAATTTGAAGTTATTGCTAAATTGTCTTCAAATTCTGGCATTAAGACTTTTAAGTCCAACACTATTCTGAATCCTGATTTGTTGTATGTGACCTATTTTTCTCTTTTGAAGTTTTGTGGGTCTTCTTTTTCATCTCCACTCTTCTGGCAGTTACTAGCTTTTTCATGTATTGAACTGTACACTCTGTGAGCTGTTTTAGTTTGGTGAATTTTGGTCTTCAGTTCTGGAAAGTTTTCTTGTATTGTTTCTTTGAAAAATTTCTGTTAAAATTGTATATGTTCTCTTTTTCTGGAACTAGTATTATTTTAACACTAGAACTCCTGAACTAATCATCTATCTTACGTTTTCTTTCCTATTTTCTATTCTTTGTGTATTTTTGTTATACTTTCTTGGGAATACACTCAAAAGTATCTGCTTAAACTTCTCTGCAATTTCTTATTGGTTAACAAAATTTTGATTTTCAAGAGTTCCTTTTTTCTCTGAATGTCCTTTTATTATAATCTCCTTTTCTTCTTTTGTAGAAATCTTCTTTCTTCGATTATTAATTTATTTTGTTAAATTTTCACTTAAAAAGAAAGATTTATTTCTTTTTTCCAACTTTATTGAAGTATAAATGACAAATAAAACTTGTATGTGTTTGAGGTATACAACATGATGATTTTAGATGTGTATGTGTTGTGACATGATTACCACTATCAAGCCCATTAACACATCAATCACCTCACCTAGGTACTTCTCTTAGCTCTCAGAATAATATTTATGGTTTCTCTGAAAATTTCTTTTGGTCTCTGGATTGTCCCTGTTTGTCTGAGATTTTTGGTTTATTATTGTTTCGATCATTTTTGTGTTAAAGGATTTCCTCTTATGTTTGATGATCCCTGGTGGTCCATTTATATTTACGAGAACTAATAGCAATGTGTGTGCATGGTGGGGAGAGCCTGTGGAGTGGTTTCTGAGTGGCAGCCTCACTATAGGGATAAGCTATACAGATTTTTCTTCTTTGTGCTGTCAGCGTCTCCACAGAGGAATGTCCTAATCCTCGCTTTAGGGAGGTGACTTAAGCTGGCTGTCAGCATTCTGGGAGCCAAGTAAGGGAATGGAGTATTTCTTTAAACTAACTTAAAAATAGACAGGCTCTTCTTTAATTTGAGGTGTATTTCCTTCAATTTATTGGGATTAGTGAAACTTCTCTTGATGAAAAATTTGGGCTAATCTTATCTACTATGATTGTCACCATGTGCTTTAAAATTTGAAAGACTCTAAAATTCATCCTTGCAGATGATTAAATTACTTTATCAACTTGCCATAATGATGAAAATTTTTATCCTTAAACTCTGTGACAAAAGCTTTAATGCACCTATGTTCCCTGAAAGAAGAACCCATCATGAATTAATGTACCATATTAGCTGGTCATCTCTTACTCGAGATCCACTGGAAGAATGTCATGCAGACCAGGTCACTTTTGATTGGGAGGGGAATGGAGGAAACATGTTGCATGATACACTAGCCTTCATCTTCCTGCTGGAGTTATCATATCTGAGAGTGCATTGGAATCCTGGGGGATAGGATGCCAAATGGAAATGGAGAAAGAACACAAAGAAACAGAGCCACTAGAAAAATTCTCCCTTCACAATATTTTCAAAGGAAAACCAAAATTAGCAGCTGGTGAGATCTGTAAAGGTGAGAGCTTAAAAGTGACCAGAGTGGCAAGAAGCCCATGGAATGTATCCAGGAAGGTCTTAGGAAGAAATCTGCTTGAGTAGAGTTCTGAGGTATGAAAAATAATGTGCAGTGGCGGTGACATGACTGAGAGAAAAAAATCATTGTTAGCCATTCATCCATCCATTCATCCATCCATCCATCAAGTGATTAATATTTCGTGTTGTAATCTAAGGAAGCTGTGAAGTTCCACATGTGTTCGTGCAAAGAGAATTATAGAAATGAGATTCTACACGAGCTGTTCAAGACAAAATACCACCTTTACCTGAAATATCTGAAATATCCTGATAAGTGAAATACAAGTGTGTCAATTTTGCATTTTAAAAGAGCTTTTGTGCTATGGATAATTCCCTCAGGGGTGTGTGTGTGTGTGTGTGTGTGTGTGTGTGTGTGTATGTGTATTTAATATAGATGCAAGCAAAGAAAATAAATAACTGGATTTCACACAGTTCAGAATTCAGAAACTGCCCAAGTCCTAGACCCGGGTTGTTTGGCTGCATCTCCTTGGAGATGAGGCTGCAGGATCCAATGTCTAGAGCACTGTGTGCTTCCCTGAGTGATTCCAACAGGCTTGGACTTGCTCACTATTGTCTAGGGAGCGCACTGCTCAGACACCAAGCTGCTCTATAAAAGGATGCAGGTTACTGGGAAAGCCAGAGCTTGCTACAGGTACAGCTGGAAACTGGATTAGGGAAGAAGAGAACGAAGATACTATTGAGTCTGGTCTTCCAGGAGCCAGGCAACCTCAAGACCAAGCTTCAGCTTCATTGAGGGCAGGGTTGTTTAATATTCAAGTGTCCAGGCTGAAGTCCATCTCTGGTAATAGTATTACTTATACTTAAATTTCTTTGCAATTGCAAATAGAAAAGGTCTAACTTCCTCTTCCTGCTATGCCTCTGTCCTCCCCATGTATCATTTTTCTTTTTTGTGTTGGTAGGTTGTGTAGTGGTGTAGTCATGTAGCTGTATTTTATCAAACAGATTGGGTTATTATTTGATTGGGGGGAACTTTGGAAATGAGAGGTGATAAGGCATTATAAATTTGCAGGTATTGCAATATACTACTTATTTAACATAGTTTCAAATTGGGGAAATAGACACTATATTATCGAGGCTATGCTTTCTTACCCATAGAGATTTAGCTAAATACTGTATTTTTAAAAATTTTGTATAAGCATAACTTTGAAAATGGAAAAAGTGGCTTAGAGTTACTCTTAATTTGAAGAATCCCTGAGATAAATCCTCTTACTAAGCCAGGGCCTGCCCTGTATTTCACCTGTTTACAAAGTGTGGATTTTGTGCCTGGGTAGCTTTAAGTACACATAACTGTGAACCAGAAGTTGCAGAGAAACATATATGTTCTTTAAAATTTTCCAAAAGACATTTTATTGGTCCTTAGCCTTAGCCAGATTTTCAGAAAAAAATAGAATAAGGAAAAGCAAGAAATGGACTTAAGCATTAAACTCATGAATTGAGATATAGGAACTATATTTATTGGAGCCTTTAGGACCTCAAAACCAAACTTCTTTCCTTAGTAGCAGTCATCTGGCTATCGACTAGAGGTGAATCATGACTTCTTAGTTTTTCAATTTCACATTAAATGGAAATTTAGATACCCAGGAGCCAAGTGATGAAAGGGACTTTGTCTAGGCAAATGCTTTTAGGAAATTTTACACGTAATAAACTAGCAAGTGTCTTCATCTATGTCACTGCTTTGTCTTTTTTTTTTTTTCAGGACTTTATTGAGGAACAGTGTGTACTTCCAGGACTTTTTTCCAAGTCAAGTTGTTGTCCTTTTGATCTTAGTTGTGGAGGGTGCTGTTCAGCTTCAAGTTGTTGTCCTTTCAGTCTTAGTTGTGGAGGGGACAGCTCAGCTCCAAGTCCAGTTGCCATTGCTAGTTGCAGGGTGTGCAGCCCACCATCCCTTGAAGGACAGATGTCTCTTCTGAAATTTCAGAGGAGAAATTCCCACCTTCTTTCCTTGCCAATGTTCTAACCTGAGTGAATTTGTTGACTGCTGGTTTGTTTTTGGCGTGGATCTTTGGGCCATTGCACACAGTTCATGCCTCGACTGTCATTTCTAAACCTTGATTCTGAAATCAGGATTTTTTTGCCTTGATCCAGTAGTCAGAAGAGAGGGCTGGCCAAGGTAATCTGACAGGGTAAAAAGGCATGACAGAGACTCTGTTCCTTTCTATTTACCTCATATTCACAGGACCTTCTTTCATTTTTATAACTTAAGGCCAACTATTACATTTTAGATAAATATTTTTTACACTAAATTTGATCAGGACAATGAATCATTCTGAAAAAGCTCTGTGTATCTCAACATGGATAAATCTCAACAACAATTGTTTTTTAAGCTAAGCTATGATGATTGGTAAGTTAGGTTTTAATTGCATTTTCAACTGAGGATATTTTCAATTTACAATGGATTTATTGGGATGTAACCCCATTATAAGTAGAGGAGCGTGTGTATTTCCTTTAGGGGAAACTCTACCTGGAACGTAAGGTGTGAGCTTTATAAGTCAGGTGAGGCAAACATAATAGCTAGTAGTACATTTAGTAAAGTTGGAGTTAAATCTTAAATGATACCATATGTAGGATATTAATAGTTCAGCTTAAATACATATTGGGGGAAGGAATTTATCTAGAATCTAGAATGTAATCTAGATTAGAATTTCTCTAATTTTTCAAGGGCATGATCCTATTAAGGATATACCCAATTTACATTTATAAACAGAACACTAAATATTGGCCACATAATTTTTTAATTAAAAAAAAAAACACAGTTGAAAAGACTTCATATAATATGATACCATTTGTGTAACTTTTAAAATGCTTTATATTTTTATGGCTACATACATACATTGGAAAGATATATTTACATTCATAAGAAGGAGGAACATCATCTCAAGAGAGTGGTTATTTGGGGGGAAGGGGAAAGAAAAAAGGAACAAGGTGGGCTGGGTGAATTAGGACTGTGGTTGTAATCTGTTTTTCCTCAGAAGTGGAAAAACATCTATCGAAGTAAATATGACAAAATGTTAGTACTTTTACATTTTTCTGTTTTCTGCTCTTTGGGAATATGCAACAATTAAAACATTTAAAAATTTCTATAAATTTAAAAATGCCTCTGAGGTTGCTGAAATACTTGAGTTCATTTCAACAAAGAACTTCTACTGTTGAGTTCATTAAGAATCTACTATGTATTAGGTGATGGGGACACAAATACGAGGGTGACATGGTCCTATCCTAAGGAACTCCAACAAGAGGGAAAGAGAACAAATATCCACAATAAAATGTGGTAGTCACAATCATGTTACACACAGTGGTTTCTAAATAGAACGATTGACTCCATGGATGAAGTTGTCTTTACTAGACAAATGTTGAGGAAATCTACACCAGATTAATGACCAAAAACTCATCATGAATTGAATTAAAAAACAATTTATTTTCACATGTCCTATCTCAAACAAATTGTTAAAGTATTCTCAAAGAGAAGGCCTCACCATATAACTGGCCAATGCTCCCATGTAATTTATTTAAATACATATTTATTATGTACCTTGGCAGATGTTTCCTTTGTGGTCCCTTCCAAGTCTGTTTTTATGATTCATATTTTTTTTTCATGGAAATGTTGTCATCCCAGATAGATAATCAAATCTTTACTGAAAGTGCTGTCTGGTTTTCATATTTTTATCACCCGATCTCTGGAGTTTTCAGTATAGTTCTATTTAAACGATAACGATGGTTCCATTTTTATTGAATATTTACTGTGTGTTATGGGATCCTAGTAAAGGGGTACTTAATCTCAAATTCAGTATTTGGGGCCAAGGGCAGCAGGGAAGACATCTAGACTGCTCAGAATGTGCATGCATAGTATATGAGGACTGTAATGCCATAGATGAAAATGATGCAAATTACATCTGTCATTTCAGGCAAAAGAAATAATACAATTAATGAGAAGGTTGGTAAGACATTTTGGAATCTGAACAGTACACTGTTGGTTCCCTTTCTTGAGAAAATATTAATGGACAACACTAAAGTTATTTTCCACCCAACTTTTATCCAAAGAAAAACTACCACAAAATGTAGCCCTCCACTGTTGGGGTAGACATAAAAACAAAACAAAACAAAACAAAAGGCAGTTTATTCTACTCATAGCTGTACTTAGTCAGCAATGCTGCAAACAGATTTTCATCAATAATTGTAAAAATAGTACCGTAAATATTTGACATCTCAGTTTTAATTAAAGTGAGCAGAATGTGATATTAGGGTGATGGCAATAAGAGAGATCTTTGATGAATTGGCAGAGGGAACGCATATAATATCTGAGTCACAGCAGTAAATACACATCACATCTGGTGGCTCAACGAACTTCGTTTGGGGGCCTTTATTGTGTTTATCTGTTATTTGCATACATTGGTCCCCTTAGCCTAACTACTTGGGGTTACAAAAGTTTTCCTTTAGCTAGAAATCTGTTTCTGGAAAAGAGAAGTTTTATGTTTGTCCAGAAAACAATATTGATAACAATGGAAAGAGGGGGCGGGGGAGTGGGGAATCAAGCAAACCCAGAAGCATTTAAAAGAATCGTGGTTGCTAAGGAGATAGGCAGTACAGTCAACACAATTTAAGGGACAGTTTTGGATAGCAGTAGTCCAGAATGTTGGGGCCACAGCCAGAGGGAGACCTAAACATGTGCAGGTAGAAAAAGTGGCAACATCCCACCTTTACTGGTGAGAAGTGACATCTGGGTCTATTTCTGGGCACCTACTGAGGCCTTGTAAACCTACCTACTACTGCCTTCGGTTTTCACCTCACCGGATTCCACTTATCCATCCTTTGTTGGCTGCATTCTGGTAAAGACTTCCCATACTTCAGGGACTGTGGAAAAGGCTCCCTACCTTAGAAAGAAGCTGCCTGAATTGCTGTTCTTTTCTTTCTAAAACGGAAAGGCTGGAATTTGACTCCTTGTTTTGCAGCCTCAATGACCTGATTCCTTCCTGAATCCCAATTGCTCCTTTGGGTCCCGAAAACCAGCTTCCATATTTGCTGGGCCAAAGCCCTACAAGATAATAGGCCTCTTTCTGTTTGTTTCACTTCTTGTGTCAGACCTGATTTCTCTCCCTTTCTTCATGATTCAGTGCTATCAGTGGGATAATAGTATTAATAGTGACTAATGTTTGTTGAATTCTTCCTACGTTCCAGGCACTATTATAAACAGATTTCAGGTATTAACTCTTTGAGGTCTTATTAACAAGTTGAAGTTAATATACTTTTCATCCCCATTTCACAGATGAGGAAACAAGGCACAGCTAGTAAGTGTCTGGGCCTGGACTTGAATCTAGGCAGCTTGCGATCTTCCCCATGGACTATGCTGATTTTCATGAGAATCTGTGTGATAATTGAATGATTTGGGATAATGAAGGGCCTGGAAGACTTACAATGTACCAAAACTACCTTGATGTGAATTAAATGTTTTTTGATGATAAATGTCACTGTTACCATGAAATCTTTTTTCATAAAGGTCATAGGATCTGGTGATTTTGTGTTTTGTGATAGTGGTGGTCCTTTATTCCCACTAATTAAAAAAATACACTAGAGTACCTACTATGTGTTCTAAGAAATAAAAAAGAATTCAGATGGAATACCTGCCCTTAGAGAACTTTTGATCTAGTAGAAGAAACTGGACGTATGGGAAACTACACACAAGTGGAAAAGGTGCTACGAATGTGTATCAGAACATACAGCAATTGTGATCAAATTTATCTTTATGTAAAGAACAGAGAAGGTTTCACAGAGGATTGCTGTCAGGATATATGATAAGGCAACTATCTGATCAAATTACATTAATTGTCTAATTATGTTATTTTCTAAAGTGTGAAGAAGCAGATTTCACAGGAACTGAGGGCCAAGATTAATTTTTCTTATCGTATCTTGCTCTTATTCAAATTACAGTTTCGGGGATTATGTAGTATTGAAGATTCTATGCTGGTTCCAATTGTTTTCCCAACGGGTGCTTTGGCAATTCATAGATATATTTGCATAACTGGCTGTGTTAGTCCTGGTATGATGTTGACAAGTCATTGACTGTCAAGATCTGAGAGAAGCTTGTAGAGATTGTGACAAACCTGAATTAACAACTTGCCTTCCGTTACTGTCTAATCATGTACATTAGTTATCTCACCGAGGGGGTGTGTGGTGATGATAGCTAAGGAGGTCTGTATTTTCAATGGCTGCTTAGACAAGGTTGAAAATGCCGTTGGTAATATGTAGTCTTAACACACCTCAGATGTGATTTCAGGCTGAAAACTGACCCAATACGAGAGCATTCCATGGTAACTGACCTGCACCTGTTGGGCTCCAGTAGCAAGCTATTGCAGGATTAGAGGCAGATCCGCCTCTGAAGTATCTAGTGGTGTGGCTGTGTGGGAGAAGTCAGCAGAGACCTAGCCAAAGGCTGGGGAAAAGTATAGTCAAGGCAACTCGGTCATAAGCGAGCATCAGCCTCTTAGAGGTCAGGAAGTGACAGTATTCAAGATTCATTCTTGCAAAGGGGGAAGATGAACTGGAGAATCCACAGGACGTACAAGTTAATTCATCAACTTTGCAGTGCACTGCATGCTTTGGGCACAGAATTTTGGGTGGGTGAGGGGTTGCTTCTTCGGGAAGGAAGCACAGGAAGTATCTGGCACTCAAGGAAAGGGGAGCAGATGCAGTAAATGAGAGGCTCCATCCATAGGTGATCTGGCAGGAAGGTAAGTATTCATGAGACAGGGCAACAGGGTTAGGGATGGGGTGAAGTGAGGGACGCTAGCTCATGCAAGTTCAGGTTTGCTTCCTGTCCTGATGTCAAATTTTGAACTTTTTCTCATTGTGGATTTTTTGCATTGATATCAATTTTTAAAACTGTGTGTTAAAATATTTATCTTGATTATTGTGTTTTTGACACTCCCTTACATCTTGCGCCCTCCAAAGGGAATGAATGTTTCACCCTCCTTGCCCTAGTGCTGGGGATGCAGGGTTGTAATTGAAGCGAGATGTTCCCACACTTATAAACTCAGTAAACAGAATCATTGCATTTTATTGTAGATGTCACCGCACAGAGTTTCTGATAGTTCCTTAACCCAGAGGCTGCAATTATGGTGCATTGGAACCATGTTCAGCCTGCAGACAAGTGTTATTGTCACCATCATTGTTTATTTTAGAAAATTCAGTTGCCCTCGTTTTGAAATGGAAAGATGTCTTCTAAAACAACCTGGATATCTGACTTCTCATGAAAAATTGGATCTGTGTTCTTTCATGGCAGTAATCAACTAAAGCTGAACAGAGTATCTCCTCAAGTTCACTGGGCGCATTGCATATGTGTGTGTTACTGCCTGGTGCTATAGGCATTGAGATTTTGAGCCTGGATTAAATGCAGGATGCTTTCAATAATACCTCTTAAAGATGGACTTTCATTCATTTAATAAATACTGGGTTTTGTGCCTACTATGTGTCAGATGTGGCTGAGGAACAAGATGCCATGGTATCTTCCCTCTTGGAACTCGTTTTAATCTCTTAGGCAACATTATGGGTTTTATTATGTCCCCAACCCCAAAAGGTAGGCTGAAGTCCTAAACCCAGTACCTCTTATGTTACCTTATTGGGTCTCCACAGAGGTAACCATGTTAAACTGAGGTCATTAGGATGGGCCCTAAGCCAATATGACTGGAGTCTTTAAGAGGAGGAGATTGGGACTCAGACAGTGTGAAGACACACAGGCAGAAGATGGCCATCGGACTGGAGTGATGTATCCACAAGCCAAGGAATGCCAAGGAATGCCAAGGATTGCTGGCAAATGCCAGAAGATAGAAGCCACAGGAAGGATTCTCCCCTAGAGCTGTCAGAGACAGCGGGGTCCTGCTGACACCTTGATTTCTGACTTCTAGCCTCCTGAACTGGGACTATAAATTTCTGGTGTTTTCAGCCATACAAGTGTTTGGTATTTTGTTATAGCAGCCCTAGGAAACTAAGACAGGCAGTTACCAAGTAACGATTTGAACAAGTCCTTTATAACAGTTGTGATCAGGATAATGAAGGGAGAGTATGGAGTGTGTTGAGAGTGGCAGGCTGGTCTTGTTAGGAAGTTAGGAGGTTATGGGGTCTGTTCTGAGGAAGGTCTGTTTTAGCTGAGGTCTGAAAGATGAGTAGAAGTGACTTTCTAGTAGTGAAGGAAACAAGCACAATTTAGACTGGAAAGACTGAAGGCTCCTAGGAAAGAACGGGTAGGGCATATTCTAGAAACAGGAAACCAGCTGGTAGCTGAACCACAGAGAGGAAATTGGGGAGCCTGGTGAGGTGGGCTCTATATACTAGAGTGTATTAACTTCCTAGCTATATTACTTTGGGGAAGTTACTTAATTTCTCTGAGGATAATAACAGTATTTACCTCATATGGTTATTACAAGGATTAAATGAGATAGTAAATGAAACAGTCTTAAAAGAATGGCTGGTGCCTATGACTCGATCGATGTTACCTATTGTTATGATTCCTGTTTTTCTTTCTTGTTGTTACCATTAGTATTGACAGGGCAAGGATATTCAGGGCCCTTAGCATGTTGGTCTCTATCCTGATGGCAATGCGAAGATAATGTATGCTTTTAATCAAGGCTTCAACTTAACCAGATTTTATTTAAAAATTTTTTAATTTATTTATATTAGTTTCAGGTGTACAAAGCAATGTACTAGTTAGACATTTAAACCCCTCATAAAGTGGTAACTCACCCCCCAAGCTACTACTCCTCTGCCATCTTATATAGCTTTTACAATCAGATTTTATTTTTAAAAGATCCATCTGGCTGCAGTGTGGAGAATAGATTGGACGTCAGTGGAGATGAGGCCACTGGCGAAAGTTCCTGGGGACAGGTATTGGTAGTGACAGTCCTGCCTTGATCACTTTGCAGAATTTGGACAGATCATACAACCATCTTAACAAAATTTGAAATTCCACAAAATTCTGCCTTCTTCTATGTTTTAGGATTTTCTTTTAGAACAAATGCACCCTGAGTGATATATGAAGTTTTATATAAATTATTCCCTAAACTAGCAGTTGGCCTTGGGCAAGACTTGTAGGTGCTCATTTAATTATAGACATACACACACAAAAGTATAAGGGAAAGCTAGATTCTCTATATATGATAAACTGAAGATTTTTGGTTATAGGACACATCAAAAAATATCTTTAGGAGATTCTAAATGAGGCAGGTATTTTTTTTAATTGCCTTTATGGCTTGTGGCCTCATTTTAGAAGAGAAATTGATTTAGTCTTCACAAACCACATGCACTACTATCAGAATTTGTGTTCTCAAGTGAAGGCAAAATGCAGGACTGGCAAGTGTTCACAAATGTAAGTATTAAATGAAGTACTAGATGTGCTGAAAATTCACTAGGTAATAACAGCCATCAAGAAAAATTGAAAATGCTCTGATTTTCTAGATGTATGGTTGATTTGAATACGAAACATCACATTTGATTTAATTAGTTTGCCTAATATTGGTAGACTTAAAAAATTATCAAATGAATTCATTGTCAGTGGAGGATTTACCTGTGATGCCAGAGGTGGAAAGGTGGAAAATGTTAAAGTCTAGATACATACAAGTAAAATGTTCATTTCCTAGTGACAGTTTATGATACTCAGTTTTGAAAAGGCAAACGAAATCTGGAGCAGAATTTCCTTCGTAAACTAAGTAAGTTCTAATGTTTTCTGAATTTATTATGACAATACCATTTTATAAGGAGTTCTTTACAATGCCCTATTCATTATCCTATTCCCTGGTGAACAAAATTGTATGTGAATATTAGCTTACTTTAAAAAAATAAGTGTGTACACTGATTAAAGCACCCACGTTTATATCTGAAAGACGGGGTTTTGACGTACATGAATTTTCAAAACTAAAAAGAAATCACACAGGGCCAAGAAATAACATTTAAAAAGAGACTCTCGTTTACGTTTAACAAATCTTATCTTTCTTCATATTTTTCTGTATATGCATTTATTTGAAAGTTAGCAATATATATGTATATATATATATATATATATATATATATATACACACACAAAGCCATTTAAAAAGATATTGCTAAGTGTTATATATTTTAGAGTGACTACTTTTATTTTTTACAAAGTGAACTGCTTGATTTTGATGCATTTTATGAAGTTTTTATGGCAAAGTGGCATTTTTACGTTTTTGAAAATGAAGTACTGTAATCAGGAACCTCAGCAACTCAGCGAAGTTTTACTGAATAGACATAGACATAGTTTTTCTACCATCATTCTTTCTTTATTTTAACTCCATCATTACAAAAATTTGGTGTATCTTTGTTACTACGATATATCCCCAAGAGCTAGAAAAGTACCTTACTGGTACACAGAAGGTGCCTAATAAATACTAGTTGAATGAGTGACGAAATATATTTCTTGTACCATAAATGACTTAACACATGTAGGTAGTAATGTTAGTGGAGAGAACTTTTGAACTGCACACCTCTGAGATTGGGATTGAATGGTGATGTGTGCCAGTGCCTGCCATGATTTGCCAACCTAGTTGGCAGAGAATCTGAGTTGCCCACTAGCCCAATTTCTCACCAGTGCAGAACCGGCCTCTGTAACTTTGAGCTCTCAGAACAGAGGGAACCCAGATCCTGTTTTTCATTCAAGATTTTTCATTCGGGATTCTCAAAGTATGTTCCTGCATCAGCATTCACCTGGAAACTTGTTGTTCATGCCAGTCCTCAGGCCCCACCCCAGACGTGATGCATCAGAAACTCTGGGGGTGGGCTCAGCAATCTGTTATACAAACCTTCAGGTGATTTTACGCACTCTCAAGTTTGAGACCCACTGCTCTCTAGACTATGCATGTATGGGTACTGCTAACATCTACCTCTTGTCTCCCTTTTCTATTTTTACAATGAGGTCCACCTTCCTTTCTGATTGACACATTTTAATTTTAGAGACATGAGTACTTCAAAATTAATGAATTTTGTCCTTCGAAGAATTACCTTTTTAAAGTAATTTGCATAGCTTGGTTCTAACTGACCCTTTATAAACTTGCTTGGAATTTAACTCTTGGAAGTTGTATTATTGTCGATTGCAACATAACAAATTACCCCAAAACTTAGCAGCTGAAACAAGAACCATTTATGATCTTGGTTTGTGAGTTTCAAGAATCCCAGAGGAGCTAACTTGGGTAGTCCTTGCTCAGGGTCTTTCAAGGGATTACACTCAATGTGTTGTGGAAGCTTACAATCATCGCATGTCTCAGATCTGCTTCCACTCTCTCTTACACACATGGCTGTGGAAGACCTCAGGAGATTCACTCCCAGGCTTACTTATTTGAGCCTCTCCTCAGGTCTGCCTGATGACATGGCAGCTGGCTTCCAGCAGAGGGAGAGGGAATGAGAGAGACCAAACAAGAGGGAAGCCACGGTCTTCTTATAACTGTATCATGGAGGGGGACCTCCCATCACTCGAGCTGTATTCTGTTCATTGGCAGCTCACATTCAAAGGGAGGGAGTAACACAAGGGCATTAATACTGGGAGGCAAGACTCATTGTGGGTCTCTAAGATAGAGACCTCCATATAGTTAAATTATTTCTCACTTTCTCCAATTCTTTGTATTGCAATGTTCAATTAAGACTCTTAATTTCTGGTGTCAGAAATCTCAACACAAACTAATTTATCCAGAAAAGGCAATGTGTGCAGCTTACGGTGTAGTTTCATATAAGGAATTGATTAAAGGTTGTTACCTGGACCTGGTCGTTTTGGTTCTGTTTGCTCTGTATTGGCTCCATTCTCAGGTAGTTTGTCCTCTGTTATTGGCATAAAAGCCTCCAAGGCTTTGGGGCTCAAGGTCAGTGGCGTAGCATGAAAGTCTTGTTTCCCAGAAACTTTGACGTAAATTCCATTGACTCAGTGGTTCACAAGCCCATGCCTGAACCAACTGAGAGACTGAGGAATCATGACTGTGTTGGCTAAGACCCAGGACACACTGCGCCCGCAATCAGGGATGAGTCCTGCAAGCTGTGACAGGGGGAGGTCAGTGCCCTCAGAGGGACCACAACAGGCAAGCATTTCACTGAAGTGACTGTCTATACTGTCGTCTCCCCACCCCCCAAGTTTGCAGCCAACTAGAACCTCTTGGAAAATGTCCACCCTCTCCCTCACCATTCACTCCCCAACCTGGTGGATCACAGGGCCCTATTGTTCTACTGCCACCTCTCATCCCCTCTCTTCCAAGTCACCATGACTCTCTCACCTGGGCTAAAGCCATGATGTCTAAATTCACTGTCTATATGCTTACATTTTTGTTTACCTTTTGTCTGTCCTCCACATAGAAACCAGAGTGATTTTTTTAAAATGCCATCTAATGAGGTTAGTCCTCTGCTTAAAATTCATCAGCGTCCGTCCCGTTATTAATTAAAATCAACGTGCTGCAATGACCTGGTTTTTGCCTGCCTCTCTAGCTTGATCACTGTTCACCACCAATCCTCACTCACTGAGCTCCCCAAATTCTCTAAGCTTCTTCCTGCCACAGGCTTTCCACATGTTTTCCCTCTGAAGAAGCCCTTTTTTTACATTCTGCCTCTCTGTCTCCATCCTTGCTTATCTTCAGGGTCACTTTTTTAGCCAGGCCTTCCCTGACCCTCCAACATTATATACCTTCATAGTACTTTGTCCCTTCTCTTTATTGCACTTATCTGAGTTTTCATTTTGTTTATCTAGCACCATTTCTGCTCTAGACCATAAGCTTAATGAATGCATCAATCTTGCTCTATCTACAGAGCTCCTGTTTGCTACCTAGTAGACATTCAAGAAATATTTCATGAATGTGATTCATTCTCCCTCATCTTAGACTTGATCGATTGTGTTTTTCAAAAGGTAAAATAAATGGCAAGATCATCATAGAGTTGGAATTTGTTGGTGGTCTTGCTTGGCCCCTGGTTCATGATGTTAGATGAAGCACAGGAGAGAATTTTATTATAAAATTCTTTGGAGGACCTACAATGTTAAACATATATATGCTGGTTCACTTTAATTCTTAGAACAATTTCTTGTGAGTTCAATGTATTATCTCTGTTGCGTAGATGAGGAAACTGATGGTCAGAGAGATAAAGGGACTCCCTCAAACTCACATTTACTGTGAGGTAATCCCCACTGCAGTAAGCACAGGTTCAAAAATGGTAGAGTTAGGACACCACAGAAGTCACTTTGATTCCAACATTCCAGGTCTGATTGGATTATGGGGAACACAGTGGCATGCTCATTTGTTTTTTAACTATGGCATTTTAAGTAAGCCAAAGTCAAAGGCAAAATAAACCTAAAAGTGAAGTCTTGTAGGTTTTGGTGTTGCTAGTTTGAGCAGAACAACAGCTATGAAAGCACGAGGAGGGCAGTATAGAATTTTGGGGAGCTAAAGCTTTTTATTTCAGGTTTTCCTATCCATTAAAATAAAGATCAGGGGTGTCTAGTAGTCCCGCAGCATGGAAGAAATTGCATCTACGTATTCTTTGTTATGCTTTGTTAGGATTTATATGTATTGAGTTATGTGGGCATAAAATTAAACAGGATAAACCATCCCATTTCCTTGTTTCTCCAGTTGCAATGATACACAACCTAGCGTACTTCCTTTTTTGACTCTTACTTCAAAGCCCGTGAGTAAGTATGTGTTTGGCACAAGAAGACTCTTAAAGGGGTAAGGTACTTCTTGAGGGGCCTGTGAAGGGGCTGCAGTGGAAAGCAGGGCTAGATCAGTGTGGGGACTGGTTTCTTGGTTCTTTCAAATTGCTTGTGAGGCTCAGGTTGGCTTGGTGGAGTGATTCCTGCTAATGTTACAGTTTACATTTGTTTTTAAAACCTTGTTTTAATGTCTCCATAAAGCAAATCCACCCACCCTCTCCCCTCAACACACTATATATGTGCACTTAATGTGAGAATAATGCAAAAGGGAACATGGAAGACAGCTACTTCACATCAATTGATAAAGAAAAGGAGGGAAAATGACATTTCAGCATTTGGGACTGGCGATGAGTACTACATCCCATGAGTCCTCTTAAAGGGAAGCACTATTGTGGGGACAGAGCCAGGAGACCCCGCATGACACCCTGCACAACAACCATACAAGTGTCTGACAACCATACAAGTGTCTTTAAACCGTGAGTTAATCCCCACTGCAGTTAAGCATCAGCCAGTTTGACAGAGGATCAGTGCTTGGCAAGGTATTTGCCAAAGGAAACAACTACAACAAAAATCACCGACTCGTTAAACAAAAGGGGGAAAATAAAACAAACAGACAAATGAAAAACCCAGAACACTCAAAGTGTTTTATTTAGGATCATTTCATCTGGAGAACAAAACCCTGTGACAGGGCAGAAAATGATTCTGAGGGTGGTGAATTCATCTCATTTCCTATAGACGTAGGATACCCTGGAAGGAGACCAGGTGGCGGATGTCAGCAATCACACTTTCATTTAGATGTTAATCACACACCTATTTAGTACCAGTCACTGGTTATTGTGGGTAATATGGGGAATAGCATGGCTAATGACCTCCCTGAGCTTACAGTCTAAAGAAGCACAATACAACGTGACAAGTGCAAAGTTCAACGTTACTAGTACAAAGTCAATGATAGAAGCATAAGTTGCTATCGGAAGCAAATAGCCAGGATTCAGGAGACATTTCCAGACAACTGGGAATCGGAAGAATAACATCTGTGGTGGTTAGTTCTGTGTGTCGATTTGGCTAGGCTCTAGTACGCAGTTATTAAATAAAATACTTATCTAGGTATTGCTGTAAAGGCACTTAACATCTACAATCAGTTGACTTTAAGGAAAGATTAGGTGATGTGGGTAGGCCTCACATAATCAGTTGAAGGTCTTCTGAGCAAACCTGCGGTTTCCCAGTAAAGAAGAAATTCAAGACTGAAGTATCAACTCTTGATTGAGTTTCCAGTCTGCCAGAGCTTCCCTAGGACTTGCCAGCCCCCACAATCCCATGAGCCAATTCCTTCAAATTAATCTTTTACACACACACACACACACACACACACACACACACACACACACTGTTGGTCTGTTTCTCTGGAGAACTCTACTGATACAGTGTCTTAGTCACCTAAAGTTGGACATAGGATTGGGGAAGGTGTGTGAGGGAAAGTGACAGTATCCAGGAAGGCCTGGAATTGAAAGAGAAGCAATCAGGAAGCACATTATATGTGACCTGGAGAGTTTGAAAGGGTTTTAAGTTTGAGAGTGAGAGGAACTGATTCACCTTTTTAGAAAGGACATCCGATTATATTATTATTGAGAGCAGAAGTCAGGAAAAACATATTCAATTCCAGCAGGAAGGAATTCCTAATAAGGAGGACGGTTTTAATAGGAGAAAGAGGTGCTGCTGAATCTATTCCAGAATTTTTTTTTAAATTGGTGTTTTTAATCATTAGTGGCCACAGTCTTGCAAAAGGGTTACAACGTTCTTTTTCCAATCAAGTCTTTCTGCTCTACCTTACATCTCCCTCACGGCTATAGCTGTCACTAAGAGGTTCTTGTAACTGGGGAAAGAATCCCATCTGGCCAAGCTGCCTTTCTGGAAGATAAACTCTCTAATACAGCGGTAGAGCTGGGAGGGTGGAGGTCAGCTGGGGATTCCCGCTGCGAAACTGGAAAGGAAGAGAGAGTTTACAAACGATCAGAGAAGTTCCGCTACAGCGTGTGTGGGGTGAGAGGACTCGCCTATTACAGCGGCAGCTTGCATTCTGTGCGCTTTCTATCCCTCCTCTGAGGGTTCGGTTCCTCTGCCCCCATCCCCATGAGTTCAGCTGCCCTCGCTCGGCGGTTTACGAGTCTGGGCGGGGTCTGGTACTTGCCAAGCCGGGATCTTGATGGGGAGGTGTGCCGGGGGAGCCCAGTCAGACAAGGTCCCAGGGCTTCCACCCCGCTGCTCTACCAAGAACATTCGCTACCTCTGTCCCCAGTAAAGGGGTCTTGCCCTGAGAGCCTAATCGATCTTTCTTCCATTCCCTCTGCATCCCGCGATGTCTTCACCCTGGCTCTTGGTGCGTTCCCCATCTTTTTGGTCCGGAACATTCATTCTGATCAGAGGTCTCTGCCAAGTTCAAGCACACTTGGGGATGGGGTGGGGGTTGTTAGTGACTCGATAACTCTTCCCCAGGCGTAGATTTGAAGAAGCCAGCACACTCATTACCGGCCCCACTCCAGGGGTCTCAGGGCGCCAAAGGGGGCACTTCTCCGTACAACCCTGGCGTGGGGGGGGGGTGCTAAAGGGAAGGGAGGATGCCTATGTGTAGGGGTCGGAGGACCCGCGCCCCAGGACTCGGCTCCATACCCCGCACGGGAAAGAGATGGGCTGGAGCCCAGTGTGCCAGAGTGACAGTGGGGATCTGGGGAAGGGGCTGGAATAGTGGAAGGGGCAGAGAGGAGGAGAGGCAGCAGGTGAGCCCAAGGGCTGTGCCCCCAAGCGGGCAGGCGCGTCGAGGGAGATTTTGGAAGGGAGCATCGGCAGGGGCGACACAGGCAAGGATTGGGATGGCAGAGGGTGTTGAGAGGCGAGCCCAAGGGGGGGGGGATGGGGGGGAGGGAGTCTAGGGGGACGGAGTTCCGAAAGGAGGGAAAGGAGCCGGCAAGGGGAGAGTGGAGCGAGCCTGGAAGAGAGAGCCGTGGAGGGCGGCCGAGCCCGTGCCAGACCCAGCGCGGGGCACGGAGGGCTTGGCCGGGGGAGACACACAAAGACATGCGAAGAGGGGCTGAGCGAGGCTCGCGCACAAAGACGCCCGGGCGCACTGCCGCTGGGGCTGCACCGACCGCCCCCGCGCCGCGCCGCGCCACGGCCGGGCCAGCGCCGAGCCCGGGGCGGAGCGCGCGGCAGCTGCGGCGGCGGCGGCGGCGGCGGCGGCGGGCGGGCGCGGGACCGGGCTCTCCCGGTGACCCGGGCCCGGCCGCAGGCGCGCGCGGGGGCGGCGGCGCCCGAGCCCAACTTGGCCTCGGCCTCGCCCTCTGCCCAGCCCGCCGGTGTCCCCTCCTTCCCGCGATTTCATTTCTTCTCACGCTCTCCCCCCCACCCCCTCCCGCGTCCAGCCCCGCTCTCCCCACCTTGTAAAACAAAGCCGGGGAAAATGCCTGCCCGTGCAGCTCGGAGCGCGCAGCCTGTCTCTGAATAAGAAGTGAGTACAATGGCGTGTTTGTAAAAGGTTCAAGTCCGTCTTTTTCAAAAACATTGTGAATGCTGCATGCCTCATGCTTCCCAGCGCCTCGCGGGAGAGACCCGGCTATAGAGCAGGAGGTGAGACCCCGGGTACCCCCCTCCACCTCGCGCCCCGCGCTTTCCCGCCCCTGCCTGTCCCGGGAGGGCGGCAAGTGCCCCGCTGGCAGCACTGGGAGGTTTTCCACCTTCGTTTCCCGTCCAAGGTGTTGGGTCATAATCTGGGGTTGGAAGCAAACCTATCCACGGATCCTCTCCTCGCTGCCTCTCCCTCCCCCCTCCCGCTGGTGCCTGGGGGTTTTGCATATGCCTTGGGTACGGATTTGAGACACCTTGGGGGAGTTTCCGAAGGAGGAGCAGGGTCAACCCTTGGGTGTAGCCGACAGGCAGGACGCATGGTGACCCTGGTCACACTTGTTGCCCTTTGCGTGGTGGGACAGGCAGTGGTGCTGAAAAAAGCTTGCTTCTCCTGGTATTGAGTCGTCCATGGAACCCAGGAGCGAAGAAGACAGACCTGGGTGAGGATGGGAGACCAGGATTAAAAGGAGACTGTGATGCGCTGGGGGCAGAGGAGGGAGGGAGTGATGGTGCAGAGTGTGTGGAAGGGGCGAATCTTTGGTTCCTTGTCCTAAGGACCTTCTCTTCCTGATCATACATCAAACGACTGGAGATGGAAACCTAGATGGTTCCCCATATTAGACCGAGAGGAAAGGCTGTTGTTTTGATTTTGGTATTTCACCAGTTTCTGCCCATTCGGCCTGCCAAATGTGCATTATAAATATTTCTGCTAATTAAAAAAAATCAATAGCTTAAAACAATTAAACTCCATTAGGAAATATATTAGCTTAATACACACACACACACACACACACACACACACACACACTATTATTTTTTTTATCCCCTTTCTCCAAAAGCGTGTAATGATAATGCCTTAGTTTGGTATGGGCTTTAGGATTGGGTTTTGGGAGCATCGAGGTAAACAATCTTGGTGTTTTCTAGTTCTAGCGAGTTGAAACCATGGATGTGAAAAATCAGAAATATGAGAACACAGAGAACTGGAGAGTACAGGCTTGGGAAGCTTCCTTCAGCGAGATCATTTAGAGCTTCTGTGTGATTTTCTGTCATTTTTATTCCCCCAAATGGCTTAATTTTAGATTATGATCTTTATTTTTTGCTCAGACTCACTGAGCAGCTTGAAGGTGGGGTGGCTAAACAGGAGATGACAGTGATTTTTCCTATTATCAGCATTTCTATTTTAAAAAGTTTTTTTTAATTAAAACACTAAACAGTGCTAATTTTGAGTTACGTTTATAAATATTGGATGTTGACGGTGTCTACTAGTGTGGGGCTTTATTCGGAGCAGGTGAGTGTATCAGAAGGGAAACTTGTACAGACCTGTATATAGCAGGTTGAACCATAGGAAATTGCTGTAATGTATGTATGTGGAATTTCCTCGTGGAGCCATGGGTACAGTTATCTCATCAGAGCTCTGACTTCATCTCTTTAAAGTCAGAATCATTTAGCGCTTTGCTGGTTGAGGAGCCCTGTGTTATCTGCCATCATTTTACAACACGACTTAGGTCTGGCGCTTCACATAGCTTTGCTTGCAAAGCTTTTTGATGGGCAACTGAAGATTTATTTTATGAACTCAAACTGTTGTAGTCCTACATCTTAATTCTCAATGGTAGTCAAGAGGGCAGGATATGTAGCCATGCGAAAATTGACAGGCTTTATTCCCTTCTTATCCTTAAGTAATTTGAGGTTCTTGTAAGGTATTTGGGTGTAATTCCATAGGGATTTCTTGTATGCTTACCTAAATGTCTTTTAGATTAGGTTATCATTTACTAGTGTATTACATACACTAGTTTTACTTACAATAATTGTGGACGTTAAATCTATTATTCTGGTTGAGTTAATGGCCTTTTCAAATCTCCTATTTTTCGGCCATTCTCTTACCCCTTTGGTTCAATGTTGCCTTTCCAATCAAATATATTGTAGTAGATGGCTTATTTTCCCCCTAGCAAGCGGAAGTATAGTATGTCTTGTGTATTTTCTAAAAAGGAATCCATTAATGATATTTTCGAATAGCTGAGATGAATAATAAATGGATTTAGAGTCACCTCAGAGTATATGGGAATTTGTTAGAGAACACATAAATCCACTCTAATGGAGCAATTATCTTTGTACAGAACAGTAGGGTCCAAAGTATGAGACAAGGTTTTAATTTTTGTGTATGCGATAACATTCACTGTTGAAACGGCAGGAACTTGTCATGTGTTGGCTGCACCTAGGATTGTGCCACAATGGGTAGCAATGCTTTTGTTTTTATAAACATGTCAGAGATTGAATAACAAAATGTAGAGAATGCTTAATCATAAGCCCACTTTAGAGGAGAAAAAAAAAATGATTGGGCTATTGAGTAGTTTATTTACTACTGTGTTTTACCAGAAAATTTCTAATGTTTTTGAGCAACAATGTTTGGGTCACAAATTTACTCATAATACAGTTCCTTTATTATAATGAATGCTTAAATAAAACTAGAGAATGTTATTAACATTGACTGCTTGTGTTATAGAGTGTTAAGTACTTGAGAAGAGAAATAAACCCATGAACCGTCTTCATGAGTACTCAAATATCTGGTTTAGTGTCATCAACTCTTAGGAGTTCAGTAAGTCTTCGCTGTTTAGCATGGTAGACAGATATAAATTTTGAATTTAATTAGGAAGAACGCAGGCATTCCTTATTATTATTATTTTTTTAACTTTTTTTGTCCACCTCCTGTTTTTTTCCTCCCATCTGGATCCCCAATGGCAGCAGAGAGCTAAGACCCAGCCCCCTTTCCTTGAACCCATATATATGGTCCTGGATGCAATCTAGCGGGAGCACTTCTGGTTTAGTTTCCAGACTCTCCACCGGGAGAACCAGCAGAGTTCAGTCAACCTTTGCTGACCCCTTAAAGGAGTCCGACCATTACCCCTTTAATCTCCTCCAACCTAATCCTTATTCTCTCTTGTCATCAGTGGCGGCACCTGACTTGCTGGATCCAAAATCTGCGGCTCAGAACTCCAAACCAAGGCTCTCGTTTTCCACAAAACCCACTGTGCTTGCTTCTCGGGTGGAGAGTGACACAGCCATTAATGTTATGAAATGGAAGACGGTCTCCACGATTTTCCTGGTGGTCGTCCTCTATCTGATCATTGGAGCCACCGTGTTCAAAGCATTGGAGCAGCCTCACGAGATTTCACAGAGGACCACCATCGTGATCCAGAAGCAAACATTCATTTCCGAACACTCCTGTGTCAATTCGACTGAGCTGGACGAACTCATCCAGGTAATGGCACACAGGAGTTGTTACTCCGTCCGGGGAAACAAAGAGTCAGAGTTTGAGGAGACAACTCATATCACAATGCTGACCTGATGTGCCTATAGGGGCCCTCGTCGACTTTTCTCCTTAGCGTCGACTTCTTTTCCTCAGTTTGTCTCCTTTCTGCACGTCTTACCTCTTTCCTTATTTCTGCCATCTTTTCTTCTCCTTTTCGTTTCTTCTCCCTCCCACTGTTCCTTCTCATCCTCTTCTGTTCCATATTTCTGTCCTGGTGTTTCCCTGCTTGCTTTCCTTTTGTCCATGGACACGGCTTATCTTGCTGGAGGCCCTCCTGATTAGATGCCCATTGCCTACCAAGAGAGTTTGCGTGGCAAATGGGAGGAAAACATAAGGCAGACAAAGTGTATTAATTGTGGCAGTGACAATCATAAGATAGAAAAGATGAGTTTGCGCTGTGACCCTCTTGAGATGGGCATCCCCCGTGGTTAACAGGCTGTCATTCACGTCTTTAATTTAGTCAAAGTATAACCCTGATAACTGCCTTGTTTAGGTGCCATGGGAAAGTAATTAGTCAGTGCTTCTCTAAACCCCAACTAAAAGCAATTTACTACTGCACAGACAAATGGAGTTTTCAAATAAAAACTAATTTAGTTTTAATTTACTCTATAATAGCAGGATAGTATCTTTATGGAAAAACATTTTGTTTTAAAACTTAATCCCAAAATGATTTCAAAGTTTCAGTTAGGCTCCGTGGAGATGGCTATATTTTTGTTGGAGATTTCTTTTGCATAAAACATAAGTCAAACCAAGAATCTTGGTCAAGAAGAAAGCCCTCGAATTTTTCTTTCAAAGAGCGATCTGACTGGTTGTTGAAAATATTTTAGTTGAAGACGTATTCCTTTTCCTATAGAACCGATTTTTCTTTCCTCATGTAAGTCAAATTGGACTGAAAATTATCCGTGAGTCATCATCTGAGCATGTTCTTCTTCTTAAATTTGGTTTTACATCATTTTAATGATTTGGAATAGCAGATCGAGGGAAGAAATTATTACCGGTTTTAATCTAGTTTCTTGTTCTAAGACCATTCCTCTTTGATTTCCTCTTGCCGTGGATTCCCAAAGGTTACCTCTGTCCTTCATACCCCTCTCTATTTATAGAATACACATCCAAGTGGTTATTCTAGTTTTTTTGGAAACTGTCAAAGCTATTAGGTTGGTGCAAAAATAATTGCGATTTTTGCAATTATTTTTAACCTTTTATACTGCGATTACTTTTGCACCAACCTAATAATATTCTCTGACCCTCATTTAGCTCCTACCACATTCAGACACTTCTGCATCTCACCTATTTGACTTAAATTTTGAAAAAGCTCCTCACATCCTTATATACTGAATTCTCTGCTATTGTTAGATGATAGGGGCGTTTTCCCAATTGACGCTAAACCTGACAATATCACTGTCCCACCCGCCCCACTGCCAGTTCCTACATGAGATCACTTGCACGTCACTCTCTTTGTGCCTCCTAATCCTAAGAGGTACCAAAAATCTTTGAAGAATCTCCTTAGGTTTTAGAAGAAGAGTTCTAGGTTGTCTTGGAGGTAGCGTGGAGTAGAGATAAAAGCCTAACCTTTGGGGTCAAATAGATGTAGTTTACACTCCTATTGAGTACTTTAACGAAAGTGTCATCTTGAATAAGTAATTTTCCTCTCCACACTTTCAGTGATCTCTCTGCAATGAGGCAGGAATACCTGTGAACGAGGGTTGCTGTGAAGAGTAAAGACATAATCCAAGTAAAGCATTTAGTCCTTAAAACGTGTTAGTTTTGTTTTCTGTTGTCTTCCCACCTCTACCCCATCACTTTATTTGATTGAAGCATCTGATTCATCTGAAGTGAGGCAGTTGATATTGGGCAAGAAACCAAACCAACTAAAACCCTGAAATTTCAGGACAATGATGGAGTTAATTTGAAAATAGTCCCACTGTTCAGTATTGCCCAGATTTATTCAGAATTGTGAAAATAACTTGAAGGTCATGGCAGGTGGGGACAACATGGAGGTGGAAACTGATCATTTTTGCTACATTGTTTTTGGAATAGCCTCACACAGAGCTCAATATATGACCTAATTTTTTTCTGCCCCACACAGGCAATCCACTTTAGCTTTATTAATAGTCACTGCTGATTGAGTATTTTTACTTCTTAAAAATCTTTTTTTTTTTTTTTTTTGCTTATTCAGTGTTTTTCAATGCAGAAGTTGCTTATTGTTTATTGTCATTTCACTCACCTTTATAACCTGATGGCTTTAATAAACTATTTTTTCCTCTTTGACTATAATTTTTTCTGATAAAAGAAATCTTTATGATGGCGTGGCTTCAAGGACCAAGATCAATGTTTAAATAGGGAGGTAGGCAAATCAGCCAGTGATCATATATTAAAATGACATTTCATTCATATGATTCTCATAAATTTCAAAGTGTTTTTCCGCATTTATTTTCCCATTTAATCATCCCTTAAAACCTCATGAGTAGAAGTAGATATCATATCTTTGTTTCTAGAGATTTATTTTGTTCCTTAGATTGAGCCATGCTTCCTTGTTTCTTTGTGTGCCTTGTAACTTTGTGTTGTGATCCATCCATTTTAAAAAACAACCACGTTTCTCAATCTTTGCAGACTATGTACAGGGAAAGACTTTCACCAATCAGCCCAGCTTGAAAAGCCTCTCAGACCTTTTTCTGTAGATTTGATTCCTCTGGATTTGTGACTTCCCAATTAGATGGATTTGCCAGTTTCTTTTTTCAGGCGCTTGTAATCTCTTGCTACCTCTGGTGTCTGTCTGCAGTACTGCACGTTTTGTGTATCTGCTAGAAGCCACTCAGGTCTCTCTTATTCTCAGTGGTCTCCAGGTTTCTAGAGTATACTGCATCCCCGTCAGCACTCTGAGTTGGGCAAGACAGACACCATTCCTCTGGGTAGTCCTCCAAAAAACCAGAATGTTGGATGCATACTCCACACTTCTTTTTCCCCCTGAGAGAGAGGTCACCAAATTCTGTCAGCCTCTGTCTGCTGTACCATGGGGCCTCTGGTGCAGAGGCAAACTGCCCCGCTCACTTTTGTTCTCAGTATTTCCCAGGCATCTAGAGTGTGCTGGGTCCCATCAGTGCTCTGAGACAGGCAAGACAGAAAGTAGTCCCTTGGGCAGCACCCCAAAAACTCAGAACATTAGATGCACGTTCCAACTCTTTCCCTTCCCAGGGAGAAGCCTGGGGCTGGGAGTTTTCTTCCAGTCATGCTGTGCTGAACGATGGGAAGGACTACAGTGATCTGAAAGATAATACAGGCATACCTCGGAGATAGTGCTGGCTGGGTTCCAGGCCACCACAATAAAGCGAATATTATAGTAAAGCAAGTCACACAAGTTTTTTGGTTTCCCAGTGCATATAAAAGTAATGTTTACACTATACTATAGTCTATTAAATGTGCAATAGCATTATGTCTCAAAAAATGTACATATTTTAATTAGAAAATACTTGATTGCTAAAAAAAAAAAGCTAAATATCCTCTGAACCTTCAGTGAGTTGTCATCTTTTTGCTGGTGAAAGGTTTTTGAATGTTTTTAATCAGTGTTGATGGCTGCTGACTGATCAGGGTGATGGTTGCTGACGGTTGGCGTCGCTGTGGCAATTTCTTAAAATAAGACAATGAAGTTGTCTTTTTTTCCATATTGATTGACTCTTCCTTTCATGAAAGCTTTCTCTATAGCTTGCGGTGCTGTTTGATAGCATTTTAGCCACAGTTGGACTTCTTTCAAAGTTGGAGTCAATCCTCTCAAATGCTGCTGATGCTGCTTTTTCAACTAAGTTTATGTAATATTCCAAATTCTTTGTTATCATTTTAACAATCTTCACAGTATCTTCACCAGGAGTAGGTTCTATCTCAAGAAACCACTTTATTTGCTCATCCATAAGAAGCAACTCCTAATCCATTCAAATTTTATCATGAGATTGCAGCAATTCAGTCACATCTTCAGGTTCCATTTCTAATTCTAGTTCTCTTGCTATTTCCACCACTTCTGCAGTTACTTCCTCCACTGAAGTCTTGAACCCTTCAAAGTCATCTATGAGGGTTGGAATCACCTTCTTCCGAATTCCTGTTAATGTTGATATTGTGACCTCTGCTCATGAACCGTGAATGTTTTTAATGACATCTACAACAGCGAATCCTTTTTGAAACATTTTGAATTTACTTTGCCCAGATCCATCACAGGAATCACTATCCATAGCTGCAATAGCGTTATGACATGTATTTCTTTCTCTCTTTTTAAAAATTAGTTTCAGGTATACAAAACAATGTAATATTTGAACATTTAAACCCCTCATAAAGTGATAACACACCTCTGACATCGTATATAACTGTTACAATTCCATTGATTCAATTCCCTATGCTTTATTCCATATCCCGTGAATATATATGTATATATTTGATTACATTTGACATTTAATGTTATTTAGCTTCAGCTTCAGGTGTACAGTGTGGTGGTCAGGCATCTACACAGTCCGTGAAATGGTCTCCCTAATAAGACAAGTGCCCATCAGACACCCAGCAAAATTTTTACATTATTGATTATATTCCCCGAACTGTCTTTCATTTCTTAAATAATAAGACTTGAATGTAAAAATTATTCCTTGATCCATGGGCTGCAGAATGGATGCTGTCTTAGCAGACATGAAAACAACATTAATCTCATTGTACATCTTCATCAGAGCTCTTGGGTGACCAGGTGCATTCTCAATGAGCAACGATATTTTGAAAGAAATCTTTTTTTCTGAACAGTAGATTGCAGCAGTGACTTAAAATATTCAGTAAACCATGTTGTAAACAGATGTGCTGTCATCTAGGCTTTTTTTATTCCACGTATAGAGCACAGGCAGAGGGTTTTCAGATGGTAAATGAGCATTGGCTTCAACTTAAAGTCACCAGCTGCATTAGCCTCTAACAAGAGAGTCAGCCTGTCCTTTGAGGCTTTGAAGCCAGGCATTGACTTCTCTCTAGCAATGAAAGTTCTAGATGACATCTTCTTCCAATAGAAGGCTGAAAGTCTGATGTTTAGTGCAGCTATCCTCATAAATTATCTTAGCTGAATCTTCTGGGTAACTGGCTGCTGCTTCTACATCAGCATTTGCTGCTTCACTTTGTACTTTCATGTTATGGAGACAGCTTCTTTCATAACTCTCCTGACCCAAACTCTGCCAGCTTCAAACGTTTCTTCTGCAGCTTGCTTACCTCTGTCAGGCTTCACAGAATTTAGAAGAGTTAGGGCCTTTCGCTTGATTAGGCTTTGGCTTACGGGAATGCTGTCACTGGTATGATCTTTTATACAGAGCACTGAAACTCTTCATATCAGCAATACGGCTGTTTTGCTTTCTTAATCATTTGTGTATTCACTGGGGTAGCACTTTCAATTTCCTTCAAGAATTTTTCCTTTGTATTCACAACTTGGCAGACTGTTTGACACGAAGAGCCTCGCTTTTGGCCTGTCTTGGCTGTTGACATGCCTTCTCAGTGAGCTTAATCATTTCTAGCTTTTGACTTAAAGTGAGAGATGCGTGAGTCTTTCTTTCACTTGAACACTTTGAGGCCATTGTGGGTTATTAATTGGACTAATTGCAATGTTGTTGTGTCTCAGGGAACAGGGAGGCCAGAGGAGAGGGGGAGAAAGGAGCACTACTGGCCGCTAGAGCAATCAGAACACACACAACATTTATCCATTGTTTTCTGGATGTGGTTCACAGTGCCCCAAAACAATTACAATAGTACCGTCCAAGATCACTGAACACAGATCGCCATCACCATAACAAATACAGTAATAATGAAAAAGTTTGAAATATTGTGAGGAATACCAATATGTGACACAGAGACACTAAATGAGCATGTTGAAAAAACGGCACCAAAAGACCTGCTTGACACAGGGTTGCCACAAACCTTCAATTTAAAAAAAATAAAATGCAGTATCTGTGAAGTGCAATAAAATAAAGTGCAATAAAGCAAGGCATGTCTGTAAATGGTCCGCTATGGATATACATGTGAATAACTGGGGGAAGGCATTCCAGGTAGAGGGGAGAGTGAGTGCAAAGGCCCGGAAGCAGGCATGTTCTTGGCAGAGAAGCCACATAGTTAGAAGGAATGAATGAAAGGTAAATTTATATGAAAAAAGACTAGAGAAGTAACGGGCTTAGATGCTGTAGGGCCTTGTAAATTAGTGTAAGGGATCTTGGATTTTCCTTGGAGTAGCTTATAGGACCATTGAAGGACTTTGCGTGGAGAAGGGGCATGATCTCACTTACAACTTAAAGGGATCTCTGTGATTATCCTGTGAGGAGTAGTGTACAGGTGGACAAAGTTGGGATCCACTGCAAGAACCCAGGGGGAGATGGTGGTGGTTTGGATGAGGACAGAAGTAGTGAATGTGATGAACTGTGATCAACTTGGGATATTTCAAAGGGAAAGCTAACAGTTTTGATGTGAGGTTTGAGAGAAAGAAGTCAATGATGATTCATAGGTTTTGGACCTGAAGAACTGGTAAAATTTCCAGTTAATGAGATAGGAAAAAAGTAAGATGGAGCAGGTCTCAGGGAGGAGCTCAGGAGTTCGATTTGGGATATGGTTGGTTTGAATTGCCTTTCAGACACCCAAGCACAGGAGTGGTCCAGGGTGAAGAATACATCTAGGAGTAATCAGTATATAGGTGATATTTAAAGCCTTGAGTCTAAATGAAATCACCCAAGAGTATGGATGGATGGAGAGGAACAGAACCAGGGGCTCAAAAGTGAGGGGCATGAGCCAGCAGTCAGGGAGATTGGAGGAAAACTAGAGAGCATGGTGTTCTATGAGGCAAGTGAAGACATGTTATAAGTGGGAGCGATTATCTATGTCAAATGTTACTGCAAAATCTTACTCTCTTTACTATGATCTGTACTATGCAGTTGGTAGTCTATTCTATATATTCATGATAGTGGTTTTATGTATACTTAGAAATCAGAAAGCACAAAACATGACACAAATAATTCTTGAGCAGTTAGCATTACTCTAAACACATAGGCCGTAAGTGATACAATCATAAAAGAGAAGGTCTGATGACCATTTGGGATGCATTATACACCTGTGGATAAAATAGACAGGATGTTCGTTCAACCAGCTTCAAACTTATGAATGGATTCTTTTAAAAAAAATTCACTTAGAAATGTATTTAATGCTTGAAACCTTTAATGTATTTTCCCATAGAAATATTATAAATGATAACTATGTCCAAAGCTAGGCAACCAAAGCTATAATACAACTATACACCAAGACCTGACGCTGAAACAATAAAAAAATTTTTAAATTATTTTTATTGTTTTTACTTATTGTCTTCATTTTGTTTTTATTATTTTTACTTATTGTGAACTAGTGATCCATTTAACCTCTCTATGCCTCAGCATTTGTGAAATATAAATGATATGCATCTGGTTTCTGTTACGTGATACCATATTGATAATGGTCACAGGGTTATTTTTATGAGCTGGTGAAACACCTCAGGTCTTACACTTCTGGTTCCAAATAGTTATTTAAAGAGAGGTAGCTATCTAGAGGACACCCAGTACATGCACAGTCAGTGATTAAAAAGAAAAAGTGAGTGAGATTCAAATGTATTCAGTCATCTCCTGATGCTAATACTCTTCCTTCTCCATCCTTCCTCTGGACCCTCAAGAGACTCCATATTGCTTTACTGTGACTTCTCATTCTTCTCTCTCCCTGCCCAGTTTAAACATATTCTGCGTGTTCCATCAGCATAAACACATTTCTTCGTTTGAGGGGACCTGAGGAAAGGAGCGGTGAAGATCACTAAGGACGTTTGGCCCAACCTGTTGCTTCTCCGGGCTTTAGACCTATCTCGATTAAAGTCTGCCCTGGCAATAGTGTCTTTGTATTCTGGGCCTCTGAGCAGAAAAGACCCTCAGGTCTCATGCTTCTCATGTAGATTTGGGGGCATCTTCCCTTTCAAAGGTTGCTGTGCTCTGAAATGCTCTTGGGACTGGTATCCTTGTGTGAATGAAGATGAACAATACAGCATATGTGAGTGACTAATGTAGAAAACATGAGGAAAGATGCCAGGCTCGTTTTCAGGGCTGATGGTTGTGGTGTGACACTCTGAAGTCAGCCCGAGAGGTGCCTGAGGGAAGGGTTTAATTACATTTTTGTGCAATAACTACTGGACAGTTGTCAAAGAGTAGCTCTGTCATTCCAGTTGGCTTGAAAAAGTCTTAAGAAATTCTGTCAGGTTCCTGTTTCTCAACGAAATGGATTTCAACCAATTTAGTATTTACTATAACTGGTGAGTGTATGGGTGTGTAATTGAGAAAGACGGGGGAAACTTGGAGAAAAGCTAAGACAGGAGGAGTGTGAATCACTACATTTCGGGAAGTTATTCACATACTATTTTTGCTGTCTTGATTTAGTGACATTGAACCAAGAAATATAAACATATTACACAGTTTGTAAGACTTCCTTTTCTCTGTGTAATGTTAGTAAGTCATTAGTAAATTTACTCTACAGTGTAGTAAGAAATTTTACCTGGAACCAGAAAGCACAGAAATTTATTGTAGGCTTATTTAATGGCAATGCGTCAATGCAGAGGAAGTGAGAAGCACATACATTTTATAGGGCCTGAGACAGAGAAACTGTCTATCAGAATATTTTTGGAATATTATAGTCTTGTGACATTTGGCCCTATTGATGACTAATTTGGGTTGTGGGAAGGTTGATGTATTCAAATACAAATTGGGTTAACTGGCCACTTTGTTGGTAGTGTGTGCATACAGAACCTGAGATTTTCAATCTTTGTTATGATCTGTTACATATTCAGGAAGAACGGGAAAAAAGTCATTTTTAGGACAGGAAAAAAAATCATTTGTTTTTAAAACCTATAAAATCTATTTAAACTTGTATCTGTTATGGAAGTATAGGCCTCAGTGTAGTGGGAAATCAAATGAGTAGAGATCAGTGACATTCTATTAAGAAAGTCAACAGAATCTCCAAATTTGGGAATTCTATGGATGCATGTAATTGACATAGTAAAACTCCCTTTGTTCCATTTTAGGCTATTTGTTTCCTCATCAGTTTAGAACTTCAGGCATTAAAAACAGTGCATGAATAAATGCTGGTTAATGTGGTAGGCTTTAGGCAAAATGGTATAAAAATTTTATCTTCGATGCTCTGTCTCCTTGATCTCAGTCTTCTGCCTACACAAATCCTATTTTAAGGACACCTTCTTTTCAAAGAACTTCCTAGAGAGAGTGACTGTACATTGTATTAAGTTCCTATTTTATTCTTCTAGAACTGTCTCTTCTTTGTTATCTAAGCAACCTTTATCTTTTTCCCTTGTGTCTGCCCTTTTGTTTCTTTCTGATTCTACCTCCTCTCACCATATTTTTCTTGTATTCATCTTTTCCCCTGACTTATGCTGAAGTGGAAGGGGTCCAGAAAGATAGACGGAGATTAATATTCTGACAGAATATTAATGCACCATACAATAATATGGAATCTAGGAAAACTCATGAAAACGTGTACAGCTGGGGAAATGCAGAATGCAGTGTGGGGCCTTCACATGCATTGGTCTGGCTCCTTCGGTGTTGCAGGGGCTCATGGGTCTTCACTACGTTTTATCCTTTCTGCACCAGTGTCATTTCATGCAGGGCTCAAAGAATAACAGAATTTCAGTGTTTCAAGTTCAGTCCTTGTCTGATACATAAATCATCTCTGTAACAACTTCGATGCTCACTGCACTTGGATGCTGTTATACAAGTCCATTCAATGATCAAGAAATGGTTATGTAAATTATGTTACATGTATCTATTTAGACAGATATTGATGACTGTGAAGTGAGATATTGATGACTTCGAAATGCCTTGTTATATGAAACATGCTTGTCCTATGAAAATAGTTGAAAGCAGATTTAATGATTATAACTATTAACAAAACAAAAAATGGAGTATACGTATGTTGCAGAAAACTATTTGATGGACTGTGAGTGATTTTTTTCATTCTTATTTTTCCAAATGTCCAATAATAAAATTTATATATCAGACAAGGACTGAACTTTTGTGATTAAAAAAAATCTTCCAAAGTGTTTATAACCAGGGGAGACAGCCCTAATGCCCAGCAGGACACTTGCTTCCGACCCTGTTGATGACATCCCCTCCAACCAGCTCTCAGTGGTTCCCTACTTTGGATTTTAAGCTTTTGTTTCTACTAATAGGAAATAAATTTACACTTTCAAAAGAACAAGAAAAGAGCTGTACACTTCATTAGCCTGTATAAAAATAGCTTTGACATGCAATGGGATAACTTCTAAATAGAAGGAAAGACACGAGCAGGTAATGGAGATACTGTATATACTTTTTGAGGTGCTTTCGAAGGTCTGGTGTGAATAAACTGCTAAAAAGGAAATGCTACCCTTTTTAAGGTATAAGAATTATTATTATTATTATTTTTAAGGATTCTTCTTTGTAAGATTTTCTAATTAATGTGTGGTTCAACTGAGGTCATACATTCCTTGGAAACACATTCAAGGACTCTGAAAGCCTTTTTAAGAAACCATGAAATAGTTTTTTGATTCAAATTGTTTCCAACAAAAACAATAGATTAAAAACATGATAGCATATTGCTTTGCTCACTTAAAAGATATACTCTGGGAAAACCTTGAAAACTTGCTTCTTTACCAGACTCTAAAGATAGAATGATTTAATCACCTGTGTTCTGTATAAAATATGCAAATGTACTACTCCATCTTTTTTTCTCTACATGAAAGCAGAAATATATTTTTTTTAAAGAAAAAGATTATTGATGTTAGATTTAGAAAATCTAACCTTTGCCAATACTTACAACAGTCCATTTAACTGTTAACAGTCCATTTAACGGTCCAATTATATGCAATATAATTGTGGGATTTCTCTTTTTTGGATTTATGTAGATGTCTCTGTTTTTCTTGACCAAAAGGAAAAAAAAATCAAAACCAAAAAAACAAGTGCCATCTTTATATAGCTATAGAATTACTGAAAAGCTAAGTTACATGTAATGCGTCTCAAGTTCATTTATCAAATTGGAGGCTCAAATGTATATTAGTATGGGATATTTGATATTTGTATATTCACCATTTGAAATGGTGAATATACAAATTTATTTCTGCAAAATGTAATCATATTAAATATTAGATAATATCCCTTGATTTATCAGATATACGCAAAATTGGACACAACTTGAATATTCAATAAGAATTCAACAATTAGTCCATGTTTTCTCAGAATAGCATTCTCAGATGTATAGGGTTTTTCTTAAACTAACAAGTATATATACTTCACAGTAGAACTATACAATTATAATAGATTGATTTGTTATTCACAGGCTCCTGCTTATGGGAATTAGCTTTAATGCTGCAGTAATATCACACGGCAATGAAATTTAGAATGTTTAACACACTAGTCATGAAAACATAAGTACATTCTTTTGCATGCTAATATAAAGTTGTCCTTTTGTAGGCTAAAAAGTGCTTGGATATTGGCAATTTTATATGGTTCAACCTAGTATTATCATTAGCTGAGAGCTGTACTGGAAGATTCTGGTGGAATTACATGCCAATATGGTGTGGCTTTCAAGAAGTTGTTCGCTCCCTTGCTGGATTGTCCATGGTCCCAAGTGGTACTCTCACAGAAATATTACCTCGTGCAAAGAAGCTAATGGCACTGCTTTAGTTTCCAGGATACCATGAAAGGACAAAAAGATGAAGACTATGAGTTTGGTTTCTGGGGATTTTCCCCAGTGGTACAAAGGTTATGCCGTGGGATGCCTTTGTATGTAAGGTTACAATAAAGCCTTAGAATGCTGCTTCTCGGCTAAACCTAATTTGATATGTGTAATGGTCCAAGAAGCAGACCGTGTGATGAAGACTACCTGTCACTGACATTAGAGGAGAAGCTTCTGGTGCAAATGATGTCTATAAATAACATTTCAGACTGATAGAGCCAATAAAGAGAGAAAAAAACCCGACACACTGAGAAATGGATAAGAAAATGTGACACCTGATTGGTTAAAATATGCCAATCAAGGTTGCTTAGGCTCCCCCAGTGCTGTGTGTGAATTCTTAGCCTTAAGAGTAAAGGCCATTTTGAGATACCCTGTGGTTTTATTGGCAGGACCTTTCAAAGCAGTTCTCATCATCTGGCATTAGGTAATCATGGTGTTGACACATAGACAGAACATTAAGGATGATGCTTAAGGATCCCTCCGCCTTTGGCAACAGTACTCGTACATTGCTGCATGTTATTGGTCGATGAAGATCGTTTTTGTGGTGTAACAGTAAAGAATAATGTTACCTACCATTGTATCTTCTCACAAAGCCTTTAGCAGTGAGGGCCCCATTTATTATTTTGCTTGTCTCGTTATGAATTCTTTAAGTCTTCCACAATGATCTTGCTTACCTGGTTGAAGAGGTCAGATGCAGCGTTCTGAATATGTGATTTGATTCCTTCCCTAAAACTACCCTCCTCTCAGGGTAAAATTAGTTTCCCCAAGGAAATAATGGCAAAAAAAGAAAAAAGAAAGATATATAATCGTGCCTTACAGAAATTTGGCAAGAGAATACTTTTGTTACTTATGTTACTCTTCTAGAAACTGTGTAATTATACAGATTTCAGGATAATTATAACTGGATTTGGCCATTATACCAATTTATTGGAAATGCTGTCCCTTTTCAAAGGAGGAATAAAGATCAATCAAATATCTAGTTAAAAACAGTGGTCATCGAACCAGTTGCATATACATCATTGTTATAACCCAATTAGGTGTTAACACCTTGTACCAGCAGTTTCGAATTTTTATATCACTGAAAATTTTCAAATTATTGTGACTCTACTTTTAGGATTATAGGTATGATAACATAATTTAATGAAATCCTGATTGTGAAATTAACAGAGGAGGAATTTGTGGAAGGCAGTCAGAACATTCTGTATTGTTTTGGTAAACGTGAGCATCTGAGCATCTGAGGAAAGGAAGAACAAGTGAAATCAGAACTTCTGGTGTCACTTACATTTTAAGATCCACAATATAACCTACTCTGAAAACTGTATTGTTCAGGCCTTCCCTGGGGTTGCTTTCCCTTCAATGAAAAAAATGGCTAGTCAAATACTTTACATGAACAAAAAAGTTGTTCCTGGGAATTGGACTCTCAGGGGCGTTTTTATGACTGTCAGTGATTGCCTTGAGTTCCAAGGCTGTGCTAATTTCATATGACTACAAATAAGTATCTTATCAGTGTTTGGTGTTCAGGCTGATTATAGTTTCAAAATGCCAGATGAACTGCCAGACAAACTTCTTACAATTCAAGAATGCGCAAATACACAGTAGAACGTGGTGAACTTTGATTTGTAAAGCCATCATTGTCATGGAAACTAAGATTTTTCATAATTTTATGAGTAATTACCTCTATCATCTCTGAGTATGAGCCTTTTCGAGCTCTATTTCTTAAGTTCAAGCTCATAGTCTTGACTAGAACCATGTATTTAATTTCGTTTCCTTAGTGCACACTGTACGATTGCCTATAAACCGAAGAGGAAAAATGAATGTGAATCCAATCAAGCTTATCTCATACTATTTCTATTGTAGAGTTTAAGTTTGCAAGCCCTTCCTTAGTCAATACTTCAGATAATCATGTTACAATTAAATGCATAGGACGCACATTCCCTTTACCTTAACCTAAACAATTCAACTTATTCATAAGTTGTCAGCATGACTGACTGTCTACAAAAGTTGTCTTTAATGGAAAAGTGAATTTTTATTATTGATGAAGTGTTTGTTACTTTAATTGCATAATATGACCCTTACAGAAACAGTTCTCATGAAGGCATCTGTTAATGGCCCTGATGGCCCAAATTAATGTTGAAATTACAGACTTTTAGATCTCTGTCAGTGCATTTGCCAAGGGCATTCAGTTTCCTGTGGATGTTGACCAAGAGCCCTTGTACAAAAATATAGAAAACATTTACAAGAATATTCCAAAAAAAAAGGACCTCATGGTAGACTCATTCTCATAATGATTTGACATGTTCCCAGTTCCATCTCAAGCCTCTGTTGCAATAATTACAGCTCTGTGATAACTATTTACAACCCACACATTGCCAGACATTACTGTTTCTAAGTCCACATTTGCTTCTTTTGCATTTAAATAATTTGTGGACCTTTTCCAAGTGTCTGGGTAATGTTGCATCTCATCATTGACAAGCAAAAGAATGGACTAAAATGAGTGTGCTGGCCATGAAAGATATATTAAGTCAATTGTTGGAGGAATTAACTTGCTTCTAGTCAATAAAATAATTAATTTTAGTTACTGGCGTGGAGTCTAAAGATGTGCCTTATCTTTTCTCCTCTGTGTCACCCATATTTTTATTTTTACTTCTCTTGCTTCCCCATTGCTTAACACCATAAAGAATTGATACATATTTTTGAATAAATGAATGTGTTGAAGAAATGTCTGTAATATACAAAAATATTCTTTGGAAGCAATTGTAATGTGTCTAAATCTCAATACTCCCATTCCTTGATTTTTACTGGAAGCATTAGTTTTTCCTGGGAGTTACAAAGCTAGCGATCACCGAGCCTGTGCTTACAATGTGTGTGTGCACATCCCATGTATGTTTATTCCTATTGTAAGATATTTCCAAAGACCATTTTTAGATTTTTAAGTTTTATTTATCTGTCTTTTTTATTTTCTTTCTCTCATAATCCATTTTCTCGCCAACAGTCAGTATGTTTAATGATAAAACACTGAAGCCATTGAGGATTTTATGTGACAGAAAACACAGAAGTCTGCTCTTATTGTTTTTATTTAACATTGCTTTGGAAATACTGGCTAGTGTAATGAGAGATGAAAAATAATCAAACGTAGCCATTGAAAGATGCAGAGATAAAATGTCATTATTTATAAACTATAAGCTTGCTTGTTTTGGGTTTCCAGGTAGAAAACAAAATCAAACAAAATAAAAGAAATAATATGAACTAAGTATAGAGAAGTGGCTGTTAAAATATGGTCCCAAGACCCTCTCAGAGGTTTGATGAGGTCAAAGCTATTTTCTTAGTAAAACTAAGATGTTTTTGCCTTTCTCACTCTCATTGTCCTGTGAGTGTACAGTGGTGTTTTCTAGAGGCTATGTGATGTGCTATCCCAGTAGATTGCAGAAACATATATTAGAATCTGACTGTTTTCTATTAAGCCAGACATTTAAGAGATTTATAAAATTGTAAAACAGTGTCTCTCTTCTCACTATTTAAATATATGTCTGTCTTGGAAAACATAATTCTTTTTCATAATATTAGATAACTTATGTTAATACATAATGGGCTTATTGTTATTTTTACATGAATTAATCAAAACATTTTGAAAAACAGAAATTCAAATATATAAATTTAATAGTTATAACTCACATATACAAAAGCTCCTTGATATTTTCAATAATTTTTGAGATTGTAAAGTTGTTTTGAAATAAAATATTTGAGAATAAGGGCTGCAGCGAATGGGCAATATATATTTGTGTATATAGTAGCAATAGCAGTTATAATTTAAAGTTGAAAATAAATATCTAAGAATAACCTTACAGACCTATCTGAACTATATAAAAATACTCTGTTTTAGGATATTAAACGGGACTCAATAAATGGAGATTCATACTATGTCCTTTGATGGGAAGTTTTACTATTACAGTAGTGTTTATTCTTATTAATTAATTTATAGATTTCATATATATCCAGAAATGGAAATATGTTAAACCCGTGGAAATAAAAATTTTGATAAATTTAACTAAATGATTCTAAAGTTTATGAAAGAATAATAGGTTAGTAACTTCAAAAAAAAAACATTTTTAAAAGATACCTAATCAGGGAAACCTGCCTTATATGATATTAAAGTTGCAATAGAGAGTCAGATAATGAGAATCAGTTATCTCAAAACTAAGTTCATTATGTGCTCTGCATATGTGTGCATATATGTATATTTGTGTGCATTTACTATATGATAAAAAACATTAGTATTCAGCTTAATTCACAATAAAGGATATGTAAATGTAAACAATTTTATCAATTCAGTAAAGATAAAATATTAATACTAGAGGCAATAGTATTGCTATGCATTCATAAATTGTTGGGAGGCAATTGTAAATTATAGTAACCTTCTTGGGTAACTATTTGCTCCTATATATCAATCAAGCACTTTAAAATATTCATAATCTTTAATGTGGCAAATTTATTTCTCTCAGTCTCTCCTGAGGAAATATTCAGAAATGAAAAATATTTATGCACAAATTTGTTCAGTGCCCCACTTTTTAAAAAATAAGACATTTTAGAATAGCATATATGTCTACATATTGGGCAGTGATTAAGTAAATATGGTAATGACAGGAAAAAACTGTATACAGAGAATGCTAAGTAAGAATAGAGAATGCATTTAATATTATAAATTTCATAAAAGTAACTATGTAAAAAGTATAACAAAATGCCAGGGGTAGATATCTTAATACATTTATAGTGATTATCTCTGGATTCTGGAATTGCAAATGATTTTATTATCCTCTTTATGCTTTTCTATGTTTTCCTTTTTTTTTTTTTTAAATAATGAACATATATCACTGTTAAAGTAAATAAAAGCATTACAATTCAATTAACTTTACACACAACTGTTGAAGTTTTCATGTGTAGATTAGCACAGATCAGATGCATGAGGTTTTATACTGCATTTCAGCCCTGGATTGCCTGCTCTTTTCCTATCTGACAGTAACTTCCTTGGGTGGTGCCTCCATTTTCACAGAGTAGTTTTTGGCCACTCACCAGTCAACTATATAACCTTAAACAAGTAACTTTACCTCTCGTGGTCTTTAATTTCCTTGCCTATCACATGAAGTTCCTTCCAATTTTAAAATCTGGACATTAAGTGATGAAGAGTTCTAAAACTATATTTCCAGCAGAAACATCTTTTGCTACAATCTGTATGTCCTTTTTTCACTGCACATTTTCACCTAACATATTCTCTTCTATGTTTTGTGCTTCTGGACCGCCCCCTGCCCTCTCCAACATCTGATGACTGAAGAAGGGATTTTAATGTCGTCTCTCTCTCAGTCCTACTCAAGGCAGCAGCTAGACCCTACTCTCTCTCTGTGAATATTGTTGACTGTCATCTACGGGTCTTTAGAGGCACTCATGGTCATAGAATTTGTAAACATCTGTAAAGAGTCTAAGAATATAGACATAAATGGACTGATTTAAGTTTGGTAGTGAATTGCTGTTGCCTTTTCCTTCTCATCTTAGCCTGCTTTGCTGGGTCTTATTGATATGTACTTTCCACCGTATGCGCCGCCCAGCTTGGCTGCACGTTTAACATTAGAAATGATTAGCACTTTGGAAATACCTCTGTTTTTGGTGAAGCTATTATATATCATTGAAGTTGTCGTTTGCCATCTGATATTTTAACTCTGTGGTGTTTACTAAAAAAAAAATTGCTATATTTAGTTGTTAATTACTAAGTATATGAATGGATAATGATATGAATGCATATTGATATACTAAGATCAGCAGATCCCTTCACTTGCTATCAAATATAATTTAACTTGTTACATTTTTTAGTATAAAGTTTTAATCTATATTGTATACTTTAAATGAAAAAGCAGTTGATTCTCTAATTAGTCATCTGGGGTGGAATATATGCTATTTGACGTCTTCGTGTGATTTATGTGTACTGATAATTTTTTTTTTTTTTTTTTTTTAACTTGCAGCAAATAGTGGCAGCAATAAATGCAGGGATTATACCGTTAGGAAACACCTCCAATCAAATCAGTCACTGGGACTTGGGAAGTTCCTTCTTCTTTGCTGGCACTGTTATTACAACCATAGGTAGGAGACAACTTATTTTCTTTTTAAATTTTGGTATAGCTTGTGAGCTAAAATTCGTTTGTTTGATTTTTGTTTTTTTAAACCGTTGGTCAAAATGGTCTACTTAAGGTAGAAAACTAGATTTTAGTGAATTGATTTGGAAAAGAGGGTTTAAAGGTTGGAACAAAGGAACAATGGAAATGAGTTAGTTATTGTTTCAGAATACTGAGTTAAATTTAAAATACATACGAAACTCGAGAACAGTGCAGTTGAGTCATTTGACTAATGGATAGGGACATCGAGAAATGGCTTGAAATGTTGATTTTGGGGTGGGGGGCAAAGAATTTAAAAATTTCCTGCATCTTTGATTCTTTGGCATAAAAAGAAAGGATTTGAGTACAATATTGATTTTTTTCCATGGCTTGGTATCACCGTTTTCAATTTGTAAATTGTAACTCTACATTTCAACAGAGTGTTTCTGTTCTTATATGTGTGTCTATTATAATTAGCTCAGGGATTTTCTTTTTATACATTATTTTGTTTCCAGCACAAATGTATACAAAATAAACACTGAAATAGGAGTACCACAAAAAGAAATAAAGTTTAAACCCTTGCTGCTTTGCCTTTTCATCATGTTTATTATAATATTAAAACAAGAGTCACATGGTGGAATGCTGTCTCTTTTTCAGGCTTGACCATCCACATATTCAGGACCATTTAGGCAGCAGAATGGATACATGCAGATGATTTCTTTTCTGTTAGTCATTAGTGCCCATTCTTGTAAATACAGACCCCACAGTGACAGCTATGCTGTGGGGACTGAGAAGGGTCACAACTGTCTTGCTTCATGGAAGGATGTGGGTTTGCAGCATCATTTTAAAGATAGGGAAGGAAATTGACTCATCACAGTTACAAAGGAATTTTAAGTGGAAGAAAATATCTGTGCAAACGGAAGTTCTTCCCTTCCACCTATGCTTGTGATGAGATTTCCTCTCAGGGGTTGATCTCTGATTTTGGGGTGTGAATTAAGATTTTTAAAGTTTTATTCTTTGATGTCACTGACAAATTATGAAGTGTATAAGGTTTTTCAAATCAGTACTTGATATCAAAGTCCTAAATAAGAGAACATGGACAATTTATGGAGTACCTCTGGCTTAAAATTTTCCTTTGGGAAGAATTTGTAGTGTCCTGTCATTAAGTGAATCCACTGTAATGCCTCCGTATGCTAGATCACTTGCCAGTGAAATAAATACCTTAGCATGTTGATTTTTGCCTTTGTTAAGAGGTCAAGTCACTATGTTTACTCTTTCATTTCCATTAGCTAGGTCAAAAGTTGTGTGGCTGTGAAAATCTGGAAGAATGGCAACCTTAATTTCTAACCATAATAATAGGCTAACGCTAAAGCTTAGACGTCTTGGTCATTTCTACTATGGAAATGACTGTTTATTGTGTAAACTACTTAGAGTCTGGGAGGAAAAACAGCTAACAGACTGAGTGAAAATGGTTTGTTTCTGCCCAAGGAAAACTCAAAAGGCCAAGTTATAACTCATCATGACTGCCACTAAATGATTCCACAAGAGACTTGGTCATTATGCAGACTTACTGTTGCACCGTGTGTTTATAAACTGTCTCATTTTTTGCATCCCAAATTCAGTAAGTTTTGCAGACATATACTTCAACACATGAAAAAAATAAACCATTATTACCAGCTTCACCCCAAATTACAGCCATTAAGTACAGTAGCTGATTATTTAGGTTGTTTAGGTAGCTGCCTGACAGCCCAGATCTTCTACTGTTCTATCTCAGGCTTTAGTCTTAGGTGGATCAAGTCATTCTAGGTCATCCAAATTTATTCCTTTGTCTTTCACGCCTACGTCAAGGCCACCTCCTCAGACCTTGGACTAGATTATGGTTTCGGGCAGGGTAAACTTTTTGGCCTCTTTCATAAGTGTGCATTTGACATCCAAATCATTACTCAATAAAATTCAAAGTAGAATATTATTAATACTACTAATGATAATCATTGTGTGAACTTTGAAGTGGTGCTCAGCAATCACAGAAATTGTAACCTCTAGCACTAGCTGCATTGTATTAATCATGTAAAAATAGAACTTGAGACACTTCTGGAGAATAAATTGCGGTGGCTGTTATAAGGTGCCTGGGACAGGCATTGCTTTATGGAGCTGCATTGGCTGCAGTTGTCCAGGAGTTTTCTATTGAATGTTATCAATTTGCCCAAGAAGCCAAAGGACCCCTTACTATTCATTGGAAATATGCCCAAGGGAAGTTCAATTATACAAAATGGAATATTAAAATTTAAGGCCTAATTTTAGAGAATCTCTTCATATGTCTATACACTCTTTCCAAAATCATAACCTTGCAAACCCTTCACAAATTCCATCCCCTAGTTGCACAGACTAAAATCCATTCTGGACTATTCCCTTTCTCTCCTACCTCTCATTCAGTCCATCAGTCAATTCTGTTGACTCTGCCTTTAAAGGAGATTCATAATTTACTCACCATTCAAACTCCCACCATGTTGGTCCAAGCCAGTATCATCTCAATGTCAGCGCCCTTGCAGAAAGAAACCTTCTGCTCAGAACTCTTCTGTGGTTTCCAACACAATCAGAGCGAAAACCATACTCCATTGCCTCTGTTACCTAGTAAGATGCAAGTTCTATGAGGTTAAGAGATTTTTATGTGTTTGCATCTTTCTGTATTCCCAATGCCTGACACAGAGTGGGTGCTTACTCTCTGTTTTTGGAATTAAAAACAAAGATGCATTCTGAATGGTATGAACTGTGGCTTATTGGAAATTACATAACACTCAATGGATGCCTATTATACTAAATTCTTAGCTCTTTCAACAGATTTCATGACTAACGTTTTTGTTTGTTCATTTATTGTTCCAACAAATAATAAAACACCATCACTCTGCTTCTATAAAAATAAACGATAAATTACTGGAGCCTAAGTTGCATACAGACCAGTCAGGGGGCCAATGGGCCAATGGTCATTCAGTATAGAGTGTGACAAGTACATTTAAGAGCATTTAATGGGACTGAATAGGAGTGACACTTCAGATCAGTACTGAGATTGGTGGGTGGGTAAGGGAGGGGCAAGGAATACCTCCCTTTCTGTAGTAAGTGTTGTCTTAGTTGAGAGTGGAAAGAGGATTAGGAGTTTCCCAGGTAAGTAAAGGTGCAGCTCCAATTTTTGAAGCATCTGGAGTTCATGTGGGAAAGATCAGGGGTCAGAGATAGTATGTTCTGTTTGATGTTGCAAGTTGCCTAGAACTGTTGATTGTAGTTGAAGGGATGCACCCTCAGGACCATGTAAATTAGTTAGTCAGTGTTGGATCAGTGGTACTTCTGCCACTCCTGGGTGTGTAAGGAACATGGTCCCTACTTGCAATCCAATTTGTGAGATAAAATTTACACACATGAAATTACTGAAGAATCACAGAGATAAGTCTTGTATAATCAAATGTTATATGGAACAATGCTATAAAACTTGAGGAAAGGGAAAGGACGTGTGGGCTGGAACTGGGAGGAAAGGCTTACTTTGAGAAATTGAATGTAAACTAGGCTTTGGAGAAAATGTTTTGGTTTCAATCAATGGAGGGGAAAAAGTCTCCAAGTCTGTGAAATGGTTAAGGAAAACTACAAAGACAGGAATGAACTTGATTTATTTTGAGGATAGAAAAGTGTTTTTTTCTTAATTTACTTACTTTTGTTTAAAAGTAAATTGTTTAAAGGAGTAGTGGAAAATATTATTGACTGATTCAGATGCAAAAAATTACAATTGAATACAATTTGATTTTTGTGAATTTTGGACCAACTACAAGACAGAACATGGATTTTTTTTTTTTTTTTTTGAAAATGAAGTGACAGGTTAAAAGTGACATTAGAAGATGCATCTGTCAGGCAGAGGGAATGGGGAGGCTAATAGCTGAGAGGGCAATTAGGAGGCCATTTCGGTGACCCAAGGAAGGGGAATGAGAGCATTGACTGGGATGATTAGAGTTGCTGTTGAGCATAAGACAAAATGCTGAAATAATTAAATGCAAGAATCAACAGGCCTGGGTGATTAATACAATAAGAGAGAGGAGTCAAAATGTTGAGTATTGAAATGTATATTTAAGCAGCACATTTGCAATTCATAGAGAGTGCTAGTCGATCCTGGGAAGAGAAAGAAGTAAAAAAAAAAAAAAAAAGGCCAAGATTTTGTATGTTGTGTTATATTAGGAAGCATCATTTTAGCAGTTTCCTTCTATTCTTCAATTTTTATTTCTTTATTCTTTACTTCAGACAGACTAGAAATACAGGTGGCAGCTCACATTGGGTTGAGGCGCTCACACGGGTTGAAGAACCAACCGTCAGTCAGCACATTAACAAAAAAAACAAGGCCATTATCGATGGCAGTAAATGCTCCACAGGAAGTTCATGTGCAGTGATAGAGAGTAGATAGTGGAGTAGGAAGTAGGAGGTCTTCTAAGGGAGACTGATTGAAGACCTCTGTGCAGGTGACATTTCAACTGACACTGAATGATGAAAAGAGAGCAGTTAGGTAAAGGAGAATGCAAAGACAAGTTCAGGCAGAGGGCAGAGCAATGGCAAAGATCCCGAGAGGGACAGAGTTTGGCATATTCGAGGAATAAGATGGGTCCACGTGGCAGAGCCTGGAGGAAGAAGCAAGATTAGCAAGATTAACAAGAGCCAGAGCGTGTAAGACCCAGAAGTTCAGGGTAACGCTCTAAATTCAGTGGGAAACTACTGAAAGATTTAAGCAGAAAGAGGCGTGATGTAACTCAGGCGGCCATTAGGAGGAAAAAAGGGAGAAAGCAGGAGGACCAGTGAGAAGGTCATTCCATTCATTCACACACACGAGAGAGGACTTGCACTAAGGAGGTAGCAGTGAGGGGGTGAAAAGTGGACAGGTGTGTGATTCAGAAAAGAAAGTTTACTGATGGAGATATACTTATCTCTGAGAATAGTGCCATAGGGCGATTAGTGTTTTAAATTTTATGTCATTTTAAAGCTAAGAAGAAATCACTTATACTCTAGGAAAGACTTGACAAAACAATGTAATGGACAACTGTATTCTATTGGAAGGTTAATTGAAAGAGTAGAATAAAATGTAAGGTGATTTTATTATCTGAAGGCATTAAGTATAATAAAATTTTCCCCAGCAGGAAGTAAATTGGAATGCCAGGGCTGAGATTTGCCTAAGCTTATCACTCAGGCATCATCATCTCTGAGTGTCAGATGCAAATAACAAGGGCACCACGATGGTCTACAGCCGCTTTAAGATCCCAAAGCATCATGTTAAGTCTCACGGAAAGCGTTTCCTTAGGTAGCAGTTCTCATAGTTACAAAGGACCCTTGTTTTCTATCATTTGAGTATAGAGATGGAATTTCTATGTTTAGTTTTTCTGTATTTTGAACCAACTGCTGGGACTCTTTATTTGCTTTTACATAGATTGAATTGCTAAGGCTTTTATGAGGATGGTCACTGATTTACTGCAAACCCGTATTTCATCTGTTTAGCATAATGATTAATTGATTAAAAAACAAACAAACAAAACCCACCAGGACCAAGTTTAATTTTAACAAACGGTTCCAGATTTTTATCTTGTTTTAAAAGAGGTCAATTTTGGAAAGGACAAAGGTATACTGAAAGCTGTAAAGCCTTCTGCGTGTCTTCAGCAGGGAGGCTAGGACCTTTCTTTTGCATGTGGTAGAAAACTATAACTTAAAGAGAGAGGGAAATTTGTAAGAGTATTTTTTGTTCAATGTTGTGATCTCATGGAGCCACTAGCTGAACTTGGAAATGAATAGGCTTGAAGCAGTGGTGTAGAATTTGATGGTCAGCATTTTCCCAGGGGGTGAAGTCATTGCAGCTTCGGTGGTTGGGTGTTATCTCGTTAATTTAGTCACACCCATAATTCTGTGCCATTTCACTCGTCTCTTGGCTGTTCTCAGAGGACTGCATATTGGATTTTGGAAACCCATTTGAAGGAAAGTTAAGTTTCTTTCAGGCAGCTTAAAAGGTCATGAATCTTGTAAGGTGACTTCCAGTTCTGACTCTACATAATCTCCTTGAATTTTCCTTTATGCCAGTATGTTAAAGTGCATGCTTATTTTTCCCAAAATATGTAATTTTTGTGTTGTGCCATTGAAATACAGAAGTTGCAATTAAGAAATTATTTTGGGTCTTTTCCCATCCACTTCAATTAATGACAATAAAACCTATCTCAGGATATTAACCTGTGATCTTGCCATTCAAAATCTTCACGAAGGTTTATTTATTTCCTAATGTAAAATGCATTTCTCAGACAAAATGTCTGATGGATGGTAGTTAAGTTTGCAGAGTGAAAGTTTATATTTGATAGGCAATAATGCTGAATTATTTCATAAATAGTGTGGTAGACTCCCAAGCAACAATGAAATAGATTAGTCATCTTCTCATTACGTATGTATGTGACATCAGTCACAAAGAGTTCAGAGCACCTAATAATCAGAATCTTGTACTAGTTGGAAGGGGTTTGGGGAGCATTGGAGATAAAATCTTCCCAGGAGTGAAAAAGCATTGTGTGTGTGTGTGTGTGTGTGTGTGTGTGTGTGTGTGTGTGTTTGTGTGTAATAGGAGAACACAGAGCAAGATAATGTAGATCTAACAGAAACTAGAACTCCCAGTGAGAGCAGGAGAGCTGGACATTGGGTATCAGCATAGTCGTCATTCATATCTTGGGTGTGTTCAAGTCAAGAATTGTGTGTATTCTGAAATAAAATACACTTTAATATATTTCTGCGTACTTTTGAAAAGTTTGCAGTAACATATTTTTAATCATCTTGAAAACGTTCACTGTCCAAAGTTGTGTTCAAGAAATTATCAAAAACCTGGAAGGAAAGAAGTGTCATTAATTCATGCCCAAAATAAATACAGAATCTATTTTTTTCTTGTCTTTTTGCCCTTCCTAACCCCTGAAATACAGCACTGTTTGTCATAGATTATAGATTTTATAGAGTACCTGACTGACCACCAGATATGCAGGAATGGCCCTGAGTCTGATTCAAACTAGGTGAGATGATTATCAGAAAAATACTTTTTGTAACTGTCTCAAGCATCTCATTTGATAAGGAAGGAATGTGATAACATTTGTGCGGGCCTGTCTATTTTCAGCTAGTGATTGTGCTACATATTTGTTTTCTTCCCAATCCTATTTTCTTTTGAATTCTTTTTTTTTTTAGACGTGTGCAGTCTTACTCTTGGAAAATTGGCATTGATATTTATGTGGTACTGTATCTATGACATGACATTTACAAAAGAGGTACCTGTACCAAATGAAGGTCATGTGGAAGCATTGTGGTTTGTGTGTGCATAAAGTACAACGCAGATATGACTAATTCTAAATGGAAAGGAATTCCATGCAGCCAACTCTTGGGTCTGACATACTGTTGGGGGAAATAGTGATAATATGAACAATTGAAAGTCACAGGTCATCAAAAAATGCACATTATGACTAATCTTAAACTTCTTCCCCTTCCGACTTTATTTTTAAAAGAAAAATAACAAACATGTGGGCCGGTTTAGTCGATGTGTTATACCTCGCCTTTCTAAGCTTAGGTTTTCTTTATTGAAAATGCTGACAAAGTGCAATTACCAAAGGCCAGCAGCAAGAGAAGAAAAAAGGAGTATGAAATAACTCGTAATCTGCCTAAGTAGTTTCTGTTCAAAGAATGCATGTTTTAATGGGCTATTTCGGTGGTATCTATAGATCACTTAACAGAAACTATGTTGTAACTTTATTTCATGCATAAAAAATAGATGTAGACATGACCTCCTAATAAATTATACTAGAACTAAATAATGTGCGATACGTATTCATGCAGACACTTAGCCTCGTTTTACTTCTTACATTGTACAGCTTAGGATAAAAATACTTCTCCCTATTTTTTTTTTTTAAAGGAGTAATACAGTTGAAGGAATGTCAGATTTCATTTCAGAACATTTAAGTTTAGATTTTTGTCTTTGCTACGAGCGAGGGTTGTATTCTTGAGCAACGTTTAAACAGTTCTTCTGTTATCCTTAATTTTCTTATTTTTCAAATGGGGCTAATGTTTCTCAAGATCAGAGTTTTTGTGAAGGTTAAATAAGATTATGTATGTGAAAAGAGTTTGTGCACTGAATGACAGCATGCTAATTTAGAGTAAGCTAGTTTTAATATTAGGATAATTTTTATTATTTTATTATTAAAATATAAGCCAATATTATCTTTTGCGCATTTATTTATATTACTAATGTTAGTAAAGAAAGAAAATGCATTCTTCCTTAAAGCTGTCATCCATGCGTTTTAATTCTATAGTGCATGTAATGTTTGCCTTCACATAATTTTATTACGGTTTGCTCAAATCAGTTAATCTCACAATGTGAAGTGTCAGATTTGACTATATTCTTCAACTTGTTAATTTGTATTGATTTTAATGAAATGAGTTGATTGGCGATTTTAATGCTCTGTAGGTAATCCAAAATGTGATAATCAAAATATATAACATAATCTTGAGGTGTTACTATTAGCTTACCAAGCATAATAAAAATTAATATTTGTATAAATCTGTTTTCCATGTGAATAAAAATGATGCCTCTATATTAGCTAGGACATGCTAAGTTAGTTTCTGTAATAAACAATCCCCACATTTTGGTGGCTGGACAAGATAGAAGTTTATTGCTTGTTCACCCTGCGTGTCCAGTGTAGACCCTCGGGAAGGCCCTGCCCATTGTTCTAGCTCAGAGACTTCTGACAGGGCTCCCTCTCTCCTGTCCTTCCCTTCACTGTGGGAGGAGAGCCTGGGAATGTCACACTGGCTAATCAAGCTTCATATAAGTGCACACATTATTTTCACTCACATGACATTGGCCAAACCAACTTCAAAAGCACAGGTTGGGAAATGTAATCCTACTGTGTCCTCAGAAGAGCCAAGATATTTTGGTGACCGCCCTAATAACGGCCAGAAGCAAATATACTAATTGAATACCTTCCTTTAAGGGTATATTATTTTCAAACTAACGAAATCATTGAAGAAAACATTTTTTAATTTGCTTTTCCAAATTGTGTCTCCTTAACTCCATCACCGTGACAGGATGTTTTACTTTTCACATGTAATATGGTCTCCTCTTGTGTTATTGAAGGAGACTGTGTTCTAGAACTACCTCCCGAGAGAGTGGTTTCATCAGTGAAACTATCTCCAAATAAAAATAAAAGTGAATTTGTAAAATTATAATCTTAGCTTTTTTTCAGAGATTTTTGATGTTATTGGTGATATTATTTAGGGATTGCATTAGCGTTTAAAATGTTTTAGTAATGATCACTTAATAAGGTCTAAATCATGATTATGAAAACATTCAAGCCATTTAGGGAAATAAATTAAAAAATGAGTTTAGTTTTGATGTAGAGGCAAAACTATGGCCCATGGGCAAAACTCCAGCCTGCCACCTGTTACGTATGTAATTATTAGAACACAGCCACGCCCTTTTATTTCAGTGGTTTTGGCTGTCTTCATGCTATAATGGCAGAGTTGAATAGTTATCGCAGAGGCCACATGGCCTGCAGAGCTGAAAATATTCACTTTCTGGTCCTTTACAAGAAAAGTTTTTCAACTATGAACTAAAGGAAAGAGTAAAGCAAGGAAAAAGAATATAATTTGTAAATAGAAGTCCTGGATTAGAGTCTTGATTCTAATGTTTATTCCTTGTGTGATTTTGACTACATCATTGAACTAGCGTTCTGAGTTGTTGCTTCCATGTGAATAGTCTAAATAACTTCCTAATGGGCGAATAATAAAAAACATGCTTGTAACTTCACAAGATTTTATGAAAACTCAAAGGATAACATATTTAATAATGCTTAATTGACTACTATGTGCATAACATTGATCATTTAAAAAATATGCTGTATTTTTTCATTTCTCTTTATTGTTCAATAAAGGTTGAAATAAGCTTTGTGACTTAATTTCCGTAACCCACTGGATGGTATGTGGATAAACTTCAAGGGATTATCCTCATGTTTTCTGAAAAGAAGGGTCAACAGTGTGTATCAGATTCTCAAAGGGGTCCATAATCCTCAAAGGGGTCTAGAACAATTGGCTTGAATAATTCTAATATTCAGAGTGATGAAAAATGTAATTTTTGTGGTGCTTCAAAAATTGAAATCGAAATATAATAACAATATGTTCATATAGATGCTAGCAGACTAAATAATTGCTTAGAGAACTGAGGATAGAGCTCATGTGAAACCATGTTTCTAAAAAAAAAAAAATCCTATTGCTGAACTCCTAGCAATATTATAGTGTCAAGTATTTTCAGTTCTCTCAAACTCCTGCAGATTCAGAATTGTTTTCTATAAATATGATGAGAAACATGCTATATTTTCAAACACTAAGGTGCTTGCCATCCATGACATGCGAGGCTTAAAAAATTCAGACTTTGGGAAAAATTTAAGTGCCAGAAAAAGGAATCAATATATTCTTTTGGGGATAAATTAGGGGTGGAAATTGTGGCTTTTTAATAAAGGAGGTTGTTATGATAATGACACTCTTAATATGGATAATGAGAGGAAGAAAAAATTAGCATAGACCTGATTGTAAATCACATTTAATAAATTCTTTGTCTTTCTACAATGGTTCCTGGTTAGATTATATAAATGTTTCCTGAAAGTCTGAAGATGTGCAGTACTAATTACCTTTCAAAATTCATGGAAACTCTAGGAAAGATACATAATCAAGGCAACGCTAGATAGATGCTTTGCCTATGTCAATATAGAAAATAAATCATATTCTTTCATATGGCAACATTGGGCATGCCAAAAGAAGGAATTAATGATATGCTTACTTAAAATCAAGTGCTGTATACTTTTACATAAAAATTGAATGAGTACATGTACATAATTAAATAAACAAATGAGAAACAAATAAGCAGTATAAAAAATATGCAGTGACAGATAAGTCTCCTGCAGCTTGGGACTCTGTAACTTGCTATCTCCACATAATAATGTATCTTGAAATTTTTTTCATACCATTTCCTGTAGGTTTACTTCATTGTTTCAGCAGCTGCATAGGTTTCCTATGTAAGAACATGTCATATCTTTACCCCGTCGATGATCAGTAGTTGTTTGTCACTACAAACAGTGCTGCCTTGGATATTTAAATGTTACATAACATACATAATAAATAAACATATATCAATATTTATTTTCCTTTATCCAGTACCATTTTTTAACAGTCCTTTTCACTATGCTTGTTTTTATAAAAATAATGATTGCAACTCTATTTTATTTATGAAATTGCATAGATTGACCTTTTTTCATGTATGGTAATATGTGATTAACATAAAAATAGAAAATGCAGAAATATATAAAAAAGGAAAATAACTAGATATGACCATGTTTCCTTATAGTAATTTTCGTATGTATCTCTAAAAAAGAGATATTTAACATGCTAATACCTGTGATCTTTATGGATGTTATAAATTTGAGCTTGTTGGCATAATAATGTCATTGAATTCTTCTTAGTCTTTCAAATTAAAAAATAACAAGCAAACAATGACTCAGACCTCTGAAATGAACTTCAAAGACACAACGTCATTACTTAATATACTAGTCATTTGTGACAGCTACTAGTTATACCATGCTGTGTTGTAAAGGAAAAAAAAAAGTTTTGTTCACTTATTCTCTAGGCAAGATGATCTAGTCATCTAAATTGCTGAATCATCCAATGTAAGATCCAAAACGTGACACTCAAACTGAGAAAAAGAAAACAGCATGCCATATAAATACCTTGGCATTATGAGGATTTGTCTCACAGTTAGCTTATAACATCCTTAGACAATTTTTTCCATGAAGGCACATAAGTGGAATAAGTATTTGCATATGGCTTTCTTTTGCTTGCACAGGTGAAAGATGATTTAATTTGGCCAGGCATAAAAAATTCTTGGATCACAACTTTTTTCCCATCAAAACTGTAGATATTTCTCTATTGTCTTTTGTCATTTGCTGTTAGGTAAGAAGGGTTTGATATGGGCCTGATTTTTCTTCTTTTATTGGTAACCTATTCTTCTTAATCGCCTTTTTTAAAATTAGAGATTTTCTTTTAATCTTTCACTGGTTTCATTTATTTTATTATTGTTATTATTTTTAGAAAAACTTTAGTTAATTATAGTTTTGATTACTTTAGTCTAGTGATTTTGTTTTTCCACTTTAAGGGCCACTGACAATTTTTATGTTGCTTCTCTTTTCTCAGTTTTCTTTATGTATCACTTGCCTCTTAAATTTCTTTCTACCTGTATTTTTTTTTTCTGTAATTCTGGAAACTTTTGTATTCTGTAAGCTGCAGCATTGATTAATTTTTCTGCTATTTCAATTCTGCTCCTTAGTTATCTTGAATGCAGATATTAATTTTGCAATTGCACATTTAGCTTCCTTTCAATATTATATTATCATACCCATCTCTTTTTCATTACTTAATTTTGCCTTTAGATCCCAGTGAATTCATTTCTGTGTGTGTGGTTTTAGGCTCTAAATTATAGAGATGATGTTTTATTCTCTCCTGGGTGGTTTCCAAACATATTTTGGGTCCTGTAGTATATAATTTTTAGAGACACGCTTTCCCTGATCATGCATTCATTTACTTGGCCAATATTTATTGACTGTTGAGTAGTTTCTAGATGGTTAGAGTGCATCAAATAAACAGACAAAAATTTAGTGAGAGACTTAATTGAAAAGTAAATTATATAGCATGTTATGTGTTAATTCTAATTCTATACCTTTAGGGAAAAACAGACCAGGAAGATAGGCTGGCAGTGGGACTTAGGAGTCTAAAAGATGATATTTCTTTTCCAGTTTTCTATATTACTCTTTTCACTGTGGATTTGTATTTCTAATCTGTGCTCATAGAGTGGGGGTGGGGGCCACAAAAGTTCTTTCTACTTAATTCGATGTGGACAGGCTTAGTGGTAGTGGGATAACATAAGTATAGTTAGCTACCAATGAGTACATTTCAGCCCACTTCCTTCTGTTCAGTACAAAATCCTCCCACAGTCTCTATCTATAGGCTCTAAATTGTTATGGAAACAAGGAAATAGTATTTTCCTAGCTATTGTTCTGAGCTATCTTTAGGAGTAGTCTATTGACTTCTTGCTAAAGTCCAGTGTTCCAGGATTACATTTTCTAATAGACTAAATTTAGGGTAAAGGACTATAGCTAACTATACTTAATCTGAGGTAAGCTTGATAGCTGTGAAGAAACGACAGACAGAGGAAAAATGTATTAAGTCTACCTTGAGAGCAAGATCACGTCGTCTCATAATTACTGTTTGTGTGGGTGTGTGTTTGTGCTTCACTTCAAGGTCAAATGAGAGTGTGTAAGACATTAAGAAGTAAGGATGCAATATAATGTGGAACAGTGGTTTTTATACTCCCTCCCTGTTCCCCACACCCCTGGAATCCTTTCTTTAAGTTAAACCTTATCAATTTCAAACATCTGTAAAGCAGACACATGGATCATTTGTGTTCCTGTGTGTGTGTCTGTCTTTGGTAGGGAAGAGGTGGTGGGTTGCATTCAACGGTGAGAAGCCTGTTTACACAGTAGGTCAGGACCGTGAAGTCAGACAGATCAACATTTAAACACTGGCTATACCACTTTCATTTTGCCCTTATGTGTTTTACTTAGCACATCTGAGCCTTGATATAAATAAATTATAAAACACCTTTCCAGAATGTTCTTTTGGGAATTAACTGAGAAAAATATACCCAAATATACCCAAAGTACATAGGATACCATAAGCTCTTGCTTATAGTAGATTCTCAGTCAATAAGTTACTTCTATACACCTTTCCAGTTCAAGTGTTCCCAGTTGGGGGTGGTAGGGGTCGGGTGGGTGGGCCTTTACACACCATCTTTTCCCAGTCCTAAGGCTTAAAGCACACATTCTACTATGTGTGCAGAATTGTGGTAAATCAATTCTAGACAGCAAAGGAAATTCCCCACATAAAGCAACAATCTCCATTAGGTAGGGCAGAACCAATAAAAAACTTAATAGTATATGATCATTAAGTCACCAATACTTGCTGGGTAGATTATTTGTGCTTTTTGATGGTTCTTTGCTTGACAGAAATATATAAGAGGTGCAAATTGGTGAGATTGAAATGTCTATGAAATTCAAGAGACATTGAAAAGTCAGGAAAATTATGGCATAAGACTGAAAGATTTGTCTTTTGTATGGTCTCTTGTGTAATATAATAATAGCAAACAAATATAGCACTTAGTATGTTCCTGGTACGTTTTAAGTACTTTGTGAATATCAAAAAGTTTCATCCATACAACAACCCCATAATGTAGTTGCTGTTACTACTCCCATTTTTGGATAAGTAAACAGAGGTATTAGGGGATTAAATAATATCCCTAAGTCATGTGGTGAGTACATGGCATTAGTAGGGTTTTAAACCCACAGATTCTGGTACTCTTAACCTCTGATCTTAATTGCACCATGTGTTGAGAAAAGTATGGTACATGTTTTTACCATAAAGTTTGAGTGAACTGATGATATCTATTCATCTCTCCCCCCAATGGTTAGGGACTTAGTGATTCCTAATCTAGAACTCCGCCTTTCTGAGTGAAGGGGCTATGCCATTGTTACCCTTGGAAAATTTACAAGTATAATAATGTGCAGAAAATCAACTTGAAAGGCACCAGACTCTGGTGTGTCCTCCAATGCTCTTTTTCCTTGTAAATACTGAATGAAGCAAAGTATGTCTGCCCCTACCCTGTGTGAGAAAATTTTGTATGATTTTGAGGCTACATGGCCTTACTCCTGTGATATGGAGGGTATAGTTTTTAAACATGTAAAAGTACATTTTTAATTTTCTTCTACAGTGTATCTTTTACAAAATAAGGTACATGAATAAATTAGTTTGAAGGTATTTAATTTGTCAAAATCAAAGAATTCTTGGGAATCTAATCTCCTACTAGAGATGAATGTTAAAGATGCTAATGGACATGGAATTTAAATTGAATTTAATTGATGGTCCTTAATGGTTTTGGTGACACAACTTCAGCTGTCATCACGTAAGTTCAATGTCTGGATAATTATGCATATTTCAGGTAGGCTGGCTGTCACACTTTCTCTCTTCTGTCTGACACTGATGGTAGTTGATGAGTTTTGAATTGCTGCCCCAAGGTAATAGCCACGCAAGCATAGTTCCTTTCACGCTAATTTCAAGTGAAATTGTGTTAAATATAGACACTCAACAATGGAAAACTTTGCATTTTATCTCCTCAACCTATGCGCCCTAATTGCCACCAATGCTTCAATTTTCTTGGCCTCAGTTTTCCATATGTGTGTAATGATTGGCTTAGAATTCTATTGGCCATTACACCTCTGACATTTTATGATTTTATTTAAAAAATCTAGACGCCCTTTCCCCCTCAATTCGTGGTCCTGTGTATTGTGAATATAGAAAAATCATAGGTCATCTCAGACAAGCTACTGTCTAGTCCTCCTGAGATGTCAAAGGAGCTCCTGCAAAATAACAGGCTTTGCTGTGACAGTTATTATGTTTACCACTGGCCAACGAAGGGTGAAATATTCTGATAGCAGCCAATGCCTGTTTGGCTGTGACAATGAGAGGTGAATTGCAGTAACTTAGAGCACTTCCATTGTGGATTATATGATTGGAATCAAGTAATAGTTGTTTTTGTTCCATTGCTTGCTCTGAAAAGTGAAGAGCACGGAAAAAGAAGGTTGGCTCAACTCCGTACGTTAAACGTGTTTCAGGGGAGAAAGTAGCAGCCGCAGCAGCATCACCGTCATTACCAGCAGTATGATTATCAACAGTGGATTCTTATTTAGAGCATCAGTGGCAGTACCTGGGCCATGCGTACGGCCAGGAAAGCGACGTGAGCTGGCGGATACTCATTGACTACTTAGCATGTGCCAAGCACCATGCTAATTCCTTTATGTGTTTTATTTCATATAACCCTCATTACTGTTTTACAAAGGGGGAAACTGAAGTACAGAGGTTTTTCTCTTTTTTTTTTTCTTTTCTTTTCTTTTTTTTTTTTGTTAGTAACTTTCTCAGTGACAGAGCAGGGAAAGCCAGAATTCAAACCCAGATGCTTAGGCTCTAGCGCCTACAGTCTTAACCACTATGTTGTATTGCCCTCAGTGTACTTGAAAATAAATTTGGATGAGTCTGTTTGCAATTGAGGAAAATTATTGTAAATCGAAAATAACATGGCTTTCTTTTTTCCCCCCCTTTTTGTTTTTTGCCTCTTTGTTCAGGCTTTTATTCAAAATTAGCTGGCCAAAGTGATTTGACCTTTACGGAATAAATTTAAGTTTATGCCACAGGCTTTTTTTCTTCTGTGGTGGGTTTCTTTTCTGCAGGCTTCTTCTTAGCTGCTGGTTTCTTGGTCGCTGCAGCCTTTTGTCCCACCAAAGGCTTTTTGTGCTTCGTAAAGCCAACAGCCTTCTTTCCTGGCTTCCCTACCCTGGCTTCTTGCTTGGAACCCCCTTCTCATCTGATTTGGCTTCTAGCGCTGCTGCTGCTTTGTCCCCCGGAGCTGGTGGTTCTTGGGCTGGCGAAGAATGATGTTCCGGCGCATGGTCTTTGCATGTGGGTTTAGCTTTAACATGATTTTCAGGTTTTTCAGTGAATTCTTCTTCAGGACTCTGCGATGAATCTTCTTGCGCGGTGCTCAGAGGGCTCTTTGGATCTCTGGGCTTTTCAAGATTGTGCTAAGGTCTGTATTGAGCATCTTGTGCATGGGAAGGTTGTAGTTACTCTGGAGGGAGGCAGCGTTACGCCAAGTGCCACACAGATTATCTAACTTGTGGAAAGCACTTTCAGTCCAAAAGCAGAAATGGCCGCCGTGCCCACAGGAGCAAGTTTCAAAGTGTTCAGTTTGTTTACATTAAGCAGAGTTTCCAAAGGCTCTGATGATGCCGTTGTCCTCATTATAGATGATGCAAGGTCCCTTGTGCTGGATGCGATGACGGTTTCTCATTTTGCCCTTGCCAGTTCTCATTCACTGAGAGGCATAGACCTTGTTGATATCATTCCAAGCCTTAAGCTTCTTAAGAAGCAAAACAGCCTCCTTGGCCTTCCTGTAGCCTTCACCTTTATCTTCAACCATCAAGGGAAGTTCAGGAACTTCTTCAATACAATCTTTATACACAACCAGCATTGGTAAGGCCGAGGCAGCCAAGGCAGAGCAGATGGTGTATCGCTTCTGTGTTGTGTTCACTCTGTGGTGCCAATGGTGCCAAGTTTTGGTTGGTGCAAACATGCAGCCCCCACAACACATGTTGCCAACGGCACCCTGGCCAGAATGATGAGTCCCACCACCTCGAAATCTGGGAATTCGAACCACAGCTCTGCCAGGACCCACGACCCAGCACTGGTTTGATGAACTGCTAATCCACTGACAACATGCAGCTGTCTATTGTTTTTGTATAAGTTGGTGTGAACAAACTTCACACTATCTGGTCGAATGGGAGTCTTGAACACAGCAGGCAAAGTGACATTTTTGCCAGATGTCTCCCCTTTTTAGAAGACACGAGCACACGCCATGGTGGGGAGAGGAGACCGCCACGCTCTGCCCAACCCCGTGGCTCCCACAGGAAAAGAACATGGCGTTCTTGACAATTCAGATTAATATTTACCAAGATCCAGCTTTCTAAAATGAAAAACAAAATAGTAACATTTTTGCATTTATTATATCTATTACTTTTATGGCAGTTTGATGGTAGATGAATTGTATAGTTTTATCATTTTACTGCTTATAGTGTTAAAGAAAAATGTTCAATGGCATGTTAAAGAACAGTAGGGCAGATTTTATTCAGGACTATCATGATAGGTGAAGGTAGCACTGCAGTTGAGCTTTGTCATGGCAGAGAAAGACTGGGCTTAACACTGAAAACAACAAGGCCAGCGGGAATTTATAGCCAAGGAGCAGGGAGGGCATCAGTGGACAGAAAATGACTAAGAGGAAACATTAAAAGTGGGAGGGGGCGATTTTGGCTAAAATGATTCATGATTTTTGCTTAAGACTCACCAGGGTGATCAGATGTCATCTGGGATATGGTGGAGGATGAAAAATCTGATCAGATATTGAGGATGGGGGATTCTGGCGAAACTGACTTAACAGGAGTCTTGTTGGAACTAGACTTTATAAGGAAGGCCATAGGAGCACAAGACTTCATCAAAAAGAAAGCTCAGAAGAGCCTGACCAAAGTTGGGTCAAGGAAAAGAATCTCTGCCAATAGATGGTGGAGTTTTATTTATTGCTATTATGGTTTCTTATTTGATGTCAAATATGGTCAGGGATATAGCATCAAATTATACTGGAGTTTCTATAGGAAAATTCTTTTCACAGTAACCTTTAAAGTGTGATTTCCAGGAGTTGCATTATCATCGAAGTTCAGATTCCTCACTTATAATCTTGCAATACGTGGGCAAAGCTTAAGTTCTACATATTTCTTTCTAAGAAATAGTTCCTCATTTTCTTAATGTTGGATCATTTTTCTCCCCTCTTGGGGTAAGAGGAGAATCAGATAATAAGAGGCAGTTAAATAGCACATGAATTCACAGCTATTTATAGAAATATTTAATTATGCCTTGAACAGATGTTTATTAGCTTGAGCTTCAGACTTAATAGTTGGTCAACATTTAGTGGTCACGTTTTATTTAAATTGCACCTCTTTAAGCGGTTAGAATAAAATCTAGAACAGTTAGATGCCCTCACTGTGAGTGACATATGGGGACTGAGAAGGACTTTGACATGAGCTGTTTCACTTCTCTCATACAGTTTACTGTAGGTTGTTCTGACCAGTGGAACGGTGGGTGACACTCTAGTACTATTTAAATGTGCTCCTTACTCCTGCTCCCTTCCAATGATCTCTCTCCCTTTTCCCACCCCTTTACCAAGCACATAGGTGAAAAAGGGATAGGATGCAAACCCAATGTATTAAAGAAAAAGCTGGGAAAGTTAGGAAACAATATGCAGATAGATTGCTGTTGTTCTTTGGCAAAATTCCTTTGCAAAGGAATTTCCCCTCCACATTTAGCTGCAGTTGTAGGTTATATAAATGTATCGTTAGCAAAAAATGTTTGGTAGAAGCTCATTCAACCACCAACTTAAGAAATGTGTAACTTCTTAATGAATTGCCAATTACAACTGTGATATAGGATTTTGTTATGAAAGTTGCAACTAAGGATAGCAAGGGAACTTTCTTGTGAAATACTGTTTCAACTGCAGGCACATGGCTTCTGGGCCAAGAGGGTTGTCAAAACAACCCTTTCTTTGATTTAGTTACTTTAATTGACACATTTGTTTCAATGCACCTAGCTATGCTTTCTCAATCTGACTAGGTAAAAGAGCAGATACTGGCAGAATGGCATGGCTAGTTATGGATCCATACTCTGTATTTATATAATGAAGAAAAATTCTAAGTTTGAGGAACAGCATCTATAACCTTGATCCCAAATACTTGCTCGAAGCAATTGATTTAATAATTTAAATCTCAACACTAACATTTAGTGTATTTAACCTTGAACACAATACTTAACTTCAAAACAATCTGTTTCCACTTTCAGAATGGGAATAATTCGTTGTACTTAAATCTCACAGGGTTGTGAAGGTTAAATTCAGTATGCATATGAAGGGGTTGGCACTATATCCGGCATGTAGTGAGAGAGAGTAAGTGTTCAATAAATAACGGTGTTGGCATTGTTTTTATGATTGGTAATGAAAAGTATTGTATTAGTAGTGATGAAAATATAGCAATGTAGTAGTAATACTATAGTCCGTCAAGAAGAGGTATTCTGATCAAGGTCATCCGACACACAAAGTTGGCAGAAGCAGATTTCCCTTGAGGATAACAAGGTTTAAGCTTCAGAACTCCTCCGTTGCTTGGGTTGGCTTCCTAATTTTGTATGTTAGAACAGGGGTGTCAAAACTGCGGCCCATGATCCATTGTTAATTGGCCCGCAGCAAATTCCAAAAATATATTTAGTTTACTTAAATAAACCAGGTGAGGCAATATGTACTTCACCTCGAGTGAGTGGCTCGGCTGTTTGTGTATTTTACTGCATATGGCCCTTGGTGAAAAACGTTGAAAAAAGTTTGGATACCCCTGTTCTAGAAGGAGCAAACAATATTTAAAAAAGCATAAGGAATCAGAAAAGTCCAGCTTACTTTTTTCAGTGAGTAACGTTGACTGTGGTGTTGCTAGAAGGTATACCATTGCGTAATGGGGAGTATTGGGAAATAAAGAGTTGTGATTTGTCTGTAATGATCTTGGAACATGTAAGGGTTTTAAAGCTACTGAATATCAAAACGAAGGCTGTGCTTTTATGAGATGGGTTTGGGTGAGAAAAGAGCACCATCCAGCTATTTTGGTGTTTTGAAGAGAGGGCAATAGAACAAGAATTGAAGGGTTGTGGTGGTGAGGAGGTCACCATCTCCTACAAAGCTGTACATAGTATACGGCTTTTGACTTTGGGCATGAGGGAGACGTCAGAACTCTGGCCCTATGGTGGTTGAAACCTAGCAAGATGGTGGTGGTGAGACCATGAGTGTTAGGTCAGGGTATTGTCCAGATGACAGAGTTCAGGGGCCTTCTCAGCCCTTCTGATGTGTGGGGATGTGGGGGCTGGGGAAAGGGCAGGCTTCTATGAGAAAAAGGCTCCGTGAAGGACATCTTTATAAGACAATCCATGAGGTATTAAAGACAAAGATGACTAAGAGAGACTGGCAAGACAAAGTGAGTTGCCAGTGGAGTTATCTGCTAGTCAGTCATTCACTAAGAACAAAACCCTGAATTACTGTAGAGAGAGAGAGAGATGAAACAAGCTAATCTGGATATTTTTTAAAGGAAAAGTACTGCTCAGAAGTCAACAAATAAAAACTACAACTACAACTTATGTGCAGAAGAGATTTCGAAGGACAACGAATCAGTCAAAGGACATCTTCATGTAGCCTCTTTCCATAACCCCACTGTGGGGACAGAGCCCCAGAAAGCAGTTTCCAGGCTCTCGGCCTCACATAGACAGGTGCTGGCTCAGGTAGTAAATGGCCATCAACTGTGATTGGATGGCCATCAGCTGTGGCTAGCTGGCCATCAGCTGTAACCAGTGAGCCATTGGCCATTAATATAACTGCTGTGGCTATGCTAGCAGGGAAAATGGGGGCTAGCAAGAAGATGGTGGCTGAGCTAGCAAGCGGTGGAGTGTGCATTGCAGATCGCAGAGAAGCGGATTGCTGGCAAGTGAGATTGTTTGCCAGAGACAAGTGGATGGAGGGTTGCGGATCATGTGGCTCCTGCCTCCTGTGTCTCCAACCCAGCTGCCAGTGAGACTATAGTGGTATGACTCCCCTATCTATGGCTCTGTGGGTGTTCCTTTTTGGCCTCACCATGTCCTGCGTTCTTATGTGGGGAGCGGGACCAGAGACCCCGCATGACACCCACTATTTCAGTGACAGCCACAGTGCACTGGCTGTTTGAGATATTTTAAGTCCAAGTTCTGAAACTTTATCAGGTACTCTTGAAAACCACCATACTTTGGATGAGGAACTACCAAGCTTCTTTGTCCCTACTTTCCTATGCTTTTGCTGGCTTGATAGTGGTTACCATTTATTCTTGAACACATTTTTGGCTAATACTTTATATTTCTAGCATTTTAGCCAAACAATACTTCACCTGCTTCTTGAACCTCCTCATTCTCCTCTCCATCTTGTTACTATTATATTATCCATTGTTTACTTAGGTGTTGTGTATGTTTGTGTAGTTGTTTTGCAAGTTAACAGTTGATTGAACTTTCTGACATTCTCTCCCCCCGCCCTGTTTCTGTGCCCACTTCTATTTCTCCTACGCTGTGTTTTCCTTCTGAGCTCTCTTTCCTTCTTTCTGAAGTGTATAATTTCTCAAGCACACCTGGATAGTTATTTTAGTGAGGGTTTCCTGAGTAGTAAGTTTTCTTGGACTTTGTACATCTGAAAATTGCTAAAACAGGACTCCCTCTTTTCTGATAGTTTAGCTAAATATAAAATTTCAGGACAATGGCTGTGTTTCATCAGCACTTTGAAGATATTACTACATTATTTTCCAGTGACAATTATTGCTTATGTGTTGTTCCCTTTTAAGTAATCTTTCCTGTCTTTCTGTCTGATAGCTTTTTAGATTTTATCTTTATTTCTTTGTCCTCTGATTTGTTTGTGACGTGTTTAGGTCTGAATTTATATTTATCGCATTCAACACTAAGAGTACACTTTCAATAGGAATGCATAGGTCTTTAATTCCTGAACATTCTCAGCTAATAATATGTTAAATAATTTCCCTGCTGGTAATTTTCTTCTTCTGGAACTCATGATTGTTGAGGTCTCTCAGTCTTCCATGTGTCTGTCTCTTAAGCACTCTTTTATGTTTTTATTTCTCTTTTCCTTTCTGCATTGGGTTCTATGTGAATTATTTAGCATCACCTTCAAGTTCACCAATTCGTTCTTCACCTACGAGTAGCTCAGCCAATTTCATGTTTCATTTCTTTAAAAAAATTGGTTGTTTCATTTCCAAGATTTTTTATTCGTTCATCTTCTTAACTACCTGTTCCTATTTTTTATACCTTTTTGTTGCATAATTTAAATAAAATTATTATTATTATTTTTTAAATCTCTGGATCTTCTGATACACCTCCTTCAAAATTTAATTCAGACTATGCCATGAAATTACTCTCACTTGGAGTAAATTCCTACTTTAGGTGCTGATTATGTTTATGTTTCTTAGCATTTGATTTATTTATGGAACTTCTGTTTAGAGGCTCAGGTTGAGTAGGATGGTTTATATTTCACTCCCTTTTTTATTCTCCTCTTACTCCTCTTCACTCTTCATTTATCCTTGGGTCCTTGCTGACTTTCCTGATATAGTACATTAACCTTTTTGTCCCAGTTTAGAATTATTTCAAGGCTCTTCTTGCATCTGTCCTACTGTGAGTACTTAAATGCTGCATACTGAGAGCCGTTCTGGCCTCTAAGTAGATTCAGCATTTGAATAGACCTAGATTAGTCACTTCCCAGGAGGCTAGCTATTTCAGAAATCAAAGTAAACATGGGACCAAAATTATGCTAACCCAATGTTTTAATGGGAATGTTTTTCATGTGCATGTTGCCTTAGTTTTTGGTGTGGCAAATCTTTGTCTATTTGTGTATTTACCTTCATTAATGTTCAAAGAAACATTGGTAGATATCATATTTAATTGAATTTATTAATACGAATAATTTGGAATTTTTTGAAGCAGTGTTTTTCTTCATCTTTGTGTTTTCAATATCTAGCACAGTTATTGGCATAGTATGTATTGAGTGATTTTCACTAAATGGAATTAAATCATACTTATTGCTGTGGTGACATTTGATCCCTTCTTTTCTATATATAGCTTAATACTTTTTGATATAGAATTGATCAGAGTAAAATAGTGGTATGCATTTTTTAAATCTAAATTTCCTCTCCGTGAGATTGGGGTGATAAGAGTTCTACCTACTATATTTTTGGTCAGAATTACTTAGTTTCTTCTTCTTTTTTTAAAAAATGTGTTAATTCTAGAAGGGTCTATGTAAATGCAATTTCAATTTATTGTTGCTTTAGTTATTGCTGTTGTCAATGAATGTAATCATAAACTCCTACCTCCACATTGAAAGCTGGCTAAGAGATTCAAGATTTCCATAAACTACCTATTAGTCAAATAGAACTCTTAAATCCAAAGTGGATATGCTGCAGCCAACAAGTCTCAACAGTTTAACTGTTACTTTATGTAAGTCTCACACAGAGGGTACTATTATCCAAAAGAATCGCTTATTACAAGTATAGCCTATTTTTCTATGGATGTGAACTTTTTTGTGAAATTTGGCATTTGACAGGCTTTCCATAAGTATCCCAAGGACACATGACCAATAATGTATTTGGGGTTTATCAATTTATCATTATGGATATTTTAAGTTTTCCAGTAATAGATATACTCTTAAGTAACAATCTAAGGTTTCAGTAACTGGTGAAGGACTAAATTAGGAGAACATTGTCTCAAATCACAAGTGCAAACATGATAGATTCAGGCCAACTTCAGTCCTGAAAATGAAATGAAAATTTTGCTCTTTGATCAAGTGGAACGCTGGAGGAACCAGTAACAGAGACATTTGGTCCTTCTTCACTGCCTCTCAGCAAAAGCACTTGGCCTTTACTTAGGGTTTTCACTCCTTTTTGAACATACAGCATCATTGTGTTTTTGTGTAGTCATGTTTATCCTTCATTTTCTTTATGGTTCTGCCCTAGGAGTTAGGCTTAGAGAATTGTTCTCCTGTCTTTTCTTTGTAGTATTTTATGATCATATTTAAATATATGAACATATATATTTGATGATTTAATCCATCTGAAAATATTTAATGTAGAATGTGAGGTAATGACCTGATTTATTTCCAAGTAGCTACTGTGTTTCCCCAAAAATAAGATCTAGCTGGACAATTAGATCTAATGCATCTTTTGGAGCAAAAAAAAAAATTAATATAAGACCTGGTCTTATTTTACTATAAGACCGGGTATAATATAATATAATATAATATAATATAATACCGGATATAATATAATACCAGATATAATATAATAATATAATATAATATAATATAATATAATATAATATAATATAATATAATATAATATAATATAATATCAGGTCTTATATAATAATAATATGATACCATATAATACAATACAATACCAGGTCTTATATTAATTTTTGTTCCAAAAGATGTATTAGAGGTGGTTGTCCGGCCAGGTCTTATTTTCGGGGAAACATGGTACTTACCCAATTACTACTTACAAAATAATCAACTCCTTCTAAATTGTTTTCAAATATAATATTTATCAAATATTAAATTCATTTACATGCCAGGGGCTTTTTCTATGTTTTCTATTGTTTCATTTATAAATTTACCACAAAGTTTCAATTAAAACTGCAGATAACATCTTTTTAATTTGGAAGTAAACTTTACATTAGTCTTTTTGAATATTTATTGACTATTATTATTCATTTTATTTCAGATGAATTTTAGAATCATTTCATTAAGTTGTAAATTTAAAAACTAGGTTATTTTTATTGCAAAGATAATAAATCTATTAACTAATGGAAGAGAAATTTTAATTTTTTATGAGTTCCTACACCGAAACATTGTATTGTTCTGTGTATTTTTCTTTATCTTTACCCTGTTTCTAAAGTACTATGAGGTTTTTAGGTTTATATGCCAGTTAACCAGTCAAGAAATATGTATTGATTGACAATTGTGCACTAATTAATAAGCTTTCGGTGTTATAGTTGATATATATGTGTATATATATATATATATATATATATATATATATACATATATGTATATATATATAGTTGATATATATGTAGTTGCTATAGATATATATCTATATATCTATATATCTATATAACAAATTAGTATATGTACTCATGTTGCTCATAGTCAAGTGGGGGAAGATAGACATTAAATGGATTGTTAATCTCAAATGTTAAAAGATGAACTGAGGCATGTTTAAAATGTTAAGAGTTTATTTGAACAAAAGTGGATTTGAAGCGGGTGGCACCACACTGAAAATGGATAGAAGGGCTCCACTGAGAGGAGCCAGAGAAAGACTTTTATAGAGAAGAAGTGGAAACAAAACAAGGAAATTATTTGATTGGCTATAGCTCAAGGGGCTGTTCTATTTAGGAAAGCCTAGTTAGCTATTTGTGATTGAATGTCCTTAGGTTTTGGTTTCTTAACCTTGGAGCCCTTACAAAATTAGGTTTGGGTTCACTTAAATAGGCTCCTGAGGTATTAGAACAACCTTAGTCTAATGGCCTCCTTGTTTAATTGACTTAACACAAATAATTACAAGGTGTCCATTGCTTGAAGGAGGGTATTATTTATCTGTAGTGTTGATAGATTCTGTCAGAAAAAAGACCTCTCCACTTGGGACTATTTCTATGGGTGGCATATCTGGGCCTCCTGTTAGATGATCCACTTACAATGGACCAACTGTCCATGGAAGGCTATTTTCTGAAAATGATGTGAAAAGGAAATGATTACTGTTCTGTATGATGTACTCATATAAATGTCAAGGGTTGGCTTACAGACATTGACTCGGCTTCCATCCAAATCTCTGGCACAAACTACTTACAATCTTTTAAATTTGATTCTATTTTATTCTGTGGTGTATTGGCAAATATTAGATGGCCACAGGGGGGAGAAAGCCCTAAATCGTAGTGCTTGCCAATTTCTGGGGTGCAAAATATTCCTACTGCAGCTGATTTCATGCTACCAATGTGAAGTCAACTGACTTGCAAAATTGCTGAAAATTTAACAATTGACCTCTCCAGCCAGCTCCCATATACCATTGAACCTCTTCCCTGGGACCCCCAGGTCTCATCCTCTGGTCTCTGCCCCACTCCACACCCTCCAAGGCCATGGCCCATCCATCATTCCTTCATCTTCTCTATTCCCGCAAGCTCTGTGGAAATTGGATTGACTCCCACGCCTTTCACTTTCTTTTTATGCATATGAGTACGTTATGCCATAAACCGACAGATGCTTTCCCTAGGGGAAGCATTCTGAGTGTGAACAACATTAATTTAGGAGTTAAAAGAATGCCAAACTTAATACAATTTCTTTTCCTTTTTCTTCTTGCTGTAACATTCTGTGACACCTTGAGGCAATGAAGATGCTGTTGACTGACCAGAGAAAAGGTCAGGAAGTGCAGACAGTCACAAAGATTAACATTTTAAAAGCTTAGTATACTGTATTGCTTAGAGCCAATGGATACCTTTCATCTGAACCCATTAATAGTAGCAAGACATTTAACCATGTGTATTCATTGGTTAGGACACACGGTTAAATCTGTGGAGGGAAGTCTACTCTTATTTTTCACAGGAAAGAGGGGAGAGAAAACATGGGGAACCATCCCCTGAATGGCCACTTGCTCCTCTCACCCAAGGAAATGTTTGGGGTGCTGTGGGCACACCCTTTATATCTGAAAACTGCTGGTCACTCTTCATATGTGTGCACTGGGGACTGGTGACTGGGTTCCAGATGCCACCCCTGAAGCACAGATTCCACCATACAGCTCAGCATAATGGTGACAAGAGACATGTTTGGAAGGTGAAGCAGGAAACACTCAGAGAAGAACCATATCAGGATGCCTCATTCCCACTCCCTTTATCTCCCTTCTGAGAACTTTGTTATGGAGATAATAAAAAGGCGGCACAAAACTGCCACATGGGGCTGGTCTCTGTTTTTTGACCAATACAAGGTAGATTTCCTTCCATCTAGAATTCTCTTTGAATTTTGGGGCCATTTCATTGGTGATGTAAACAAGCTTCTTGACGAAATCCTCTGTCAGCATTTCTAAAGATGCCCCAGTGGCCTCCAGGCCTCATCAGAGTCAGCGATGGACTCTGAAGCTCTTGTTTCTTACACCCTTTTGACTTACACCCTTTGACTTGAGCCCTCTGACAGCGAGGCTTTTATTTTTTAAACAGTAGCACCGATTTATGGCTATGCTACCTCCAGAATTAAAAACAAAAAACAAAACAACTTGTATCTTTTATTTTTGATCCCTGTTCCTTCCTGGAGGTAGGTTATGTCTCGTGGAAAAAACTGAATGTATTTGGCCTCCTACTTACGTAAAAAAGAGAAAATGGGGTGGAATGAGATAGATAACTCAGATGTCTGCCCTATCTCAGCCTACACAGTTATTCATCTGGAGAGGCAATAAAGAACAGTGTTGGATCTTAGCAGGACTCTTTGGAATAATCAGAGAACCCACGTGAAAACAGGCCACCCTGCTGGGTTGACAAGGCCTTCTTGTTCTTGGTGTTCTGCTAATTGATGTTAGAATCGAGTTCCGTTCTTGGATAGTGTACGGAAATGGTGTACTGTCCCAAATAGGTCAGAGTAAACATTCCCTGACTTTTTAAGCTTTCGGATGGCCTTTTTTCCTTCTTAAGAGTATGTTGATACAAAGTTGCTGTACCTGTTTCACACTTGGCTGATGGGTCCTTTGCACATATTGCTGTGCTATAGAGCATTCCAAGCCCTTAGCAGCTAAGAGCAGATGGGAGGTAAATGAGTTAAATGTGGGGACCCCTTACATCAGAGCCCATGGTCCTGTCCGTTTAACCTAGGTCTTGAGTGCCAACCATGGAAGGCTTTTCATCCCAACTGAAGGGCTCTCAGCCCCTCCTCATTCTCATGTAGGAATTTCTGGGTCTTTTATGACCCATGGAGGTTTCTGAAGACATGTCCGAACAAGATAGTGGGTGGACAGAACCTCATTTAGCACTTCTCTGATTCCTTCTTCCCCACCCTGGGATCTGCTAGTAATTCTGGGCTTTTTCTTCTATAAAATAGCAAAGCACATTAATATATATTTTTTTAAATAAAAGGTATTCTCGTTTATATGAAATACACTTTCAAGGTGTTTTAGGTAATAATAATCTCATTACTATCCTATTACTTCATCTCCCTTCATGTTTTCTTTTCTAGAACTGTTTACGTATTTGTTTATTTCCAGATACTGGAACTAAGCAGGGAAAGTTTGTGAAATGGGATATTTACAAACTCTTAAAGTGTTTCCTCCTAAATAACTTACTACTTTCAAAGGACAAAATAGTAAGTTTTCAGTGGAGAAATTTAGTGAACACACGTTTAACCAAGGACTCAAAAGCAACATCACCACGTCGGATGAACCATCATGTGCCTCTGGATGTGATGCCCTGAGAAGGACCCAGTATCACTGATGTGATATTCCTGACAAAAATGTATCACTTGAATCTATTTGGGAGGGAGTACCAGACACATTTAAATAACATTAACTGGCTTGTATTGTTTAAACAATGTCAGAGTCATGAAAAATAGAGGAAGGTAATTAAAGGAGTCTAAAGAAGTATTATAGTTAAATGCAATGTATAATCTTGGACTGGGTCCTAAAACAGGAAAAAAAAAATGTTACAAAGGACCTTAATAGAACCATGTCAGAATTTGCGTATAGACTGTAGCTTAGAGGATGGTACTGCTCAGTCCAAAATGTCAAGCACTGCAGGTTATTATCTGGCCTCTGCCTGCTTCTTATGGCCACTTACTCCATTTTGGCAGCAGTTACCTGAGCTTGAGGTCATCTTCTATGGCTTGTGCCTATTACTTTATTTCTTTGTCTTGAGCACCAGGATAGGTCTGTTTCCTTTCCATGCTTTAATCATTCCAATAGTTGAAAGCAATCTGCCTCTTTCCACTAGTCTTCTTTTCTTCAGCATAATCATTCTCACTCAATCCTTTCAACTGTTACAGTGAGAAGTGGCCTTCCTCTCTGCATGCTCTTTTGCCCTTGCTCCTAAAGAATGGCACCCCCATTTGACAGAACATTTCAGAACATAGTGGAGAGTATTGTGTAACTGTGACCCATTAATCTGGCTCTTAAATAGTTTGCATACTGATAAGGCTAAATACATTGATCAGCTAATCTTTGCTTCTACCAATACTTTTACAATAGTAATTATAATAACCATTATTAGTATAATAGAATTTCCTAAGCATCTTTCATGTAATACCTTACATAGTTCTTACAACTTCATGAAGCAGATGATAATAACAATATACCCTTTTACCAGATGAGGAAGTCATTTGCCCAAGGTCACATATCTAGTGAGTGATGGATCCAGGAATACCTATAATACATTGCCAAACTTCTACAGGGTGTTATCTTGATTTCTCTCTCAATCAGTTTATTTTAGACTTCAAAGTAAAATGCTCTAAAAAAACCATGATGTTTGCATATCTTACTATACACCTGTGGACTTTTTATTAGATGATCAGTGTTTAACATCTTAGAAGACATTGTGAAATTCACAGATCTAATTCCCGGTCTGATACAAACATGAATTACCTTACAAGATGTTTGATATAAGTGTACATTTACCTCACATCATCAAGAAGTTGCATTGAGATGACAGAAAATATATAAAACTAATGGGAAAAAAATTCCATAGTATGCTTGAAGGCAGGGAATGTGTTGTGAGGGAACCAAAACGGGAATGCATTTTGGGGATGGTATGAAGCCCTTTGATATATATACCCTTTTAGTAACCTACAAATAGAACATCCATATTATTTGCAAACAACAGTGAAACAAATACAAAAATTGGCTCTTGTAAAGCCACAAAGAAATCTCAAAAGATTCCAGAAAGTGAAAGTCACATAGGCCATACTCTTTGACTATAAAGTCAGAAAGTAACAACAAAAAGCCAACCCTAAAATATCTATCCACATTCTTGAGTAAAAGAGGAAATGAAAATGGAAATTCCAGATTAGTTTAATATGAAGGACAATGAGAGAATTACATATCAAAAGAGGGTACTCTATGTAATTGTAGGAAACATGCATTCTTTACCTCAAACCTGTACGTAGAATACAGATGTTGCTGAAAAAGGGGGCGAGGGGATAAAGTTGTACTGATTTAATCATAGCAAGTAGACATCCTTACACAAAATTGGAAAGCCTTCAAAAACCTCAGAACTTAAAAAAAAAGTTTAATAATTTTAAATTTTCAGTGGATACTTGAATAAAAACAAGATTTAAAAGTTGCTATTAAACTTTAATCTTTAAATAATTTAAAGATATTTGAATTGTCCTAAATTGAGGCAATACACTCTTCTAAGTAAATGGCAACAAAAGCCTTATAGTCAAGAAGAGTATCAAGAGAGATAGAAGTAAAATTAATTAAAATATTTGCTGTATTGTGTTGTTACCCACTCAGTTTTCATCACCTAGTTGAATTGGAACATTAGATATACTTTGTAGATTATTGAAATATTTGTCTATAAGAATATTGCATATTAAAACATTAAAAGTTTATATAATATAAAGAGATTCTTAGCTAGTTGAAATCTATGATTGATAATTTATATGTATTTGGGGATTTCTGAATTTCTTGAGGTCATATGTTTGAAACTATCATTTATAAACAACTGATTGATTAATTGATTGACTGATTTATTTTATTTAGGGTTTGGAAACATCTCACCACGCACAGAAGGGGGGAAAATATTCTGTATCATCTATGCCTTACTGGGAATTCCTCTCTTTGGTTTTTTGTTGGCTGGAGTTGGAGATCAACTAGGGACCATATTTGGAAAAGGAATTGCAAAAGTGGAAGATACGTTTATTGTAAGTATGATGGCCTTTTAACTACATATGTTTATTGTTTAATTTTTTAAACTATTGCAATTTTTCTATTATCTCAGTATAGTTAGACATCCATCCAGTTATTGGGTTTTCCATAACAATTTATAGGTGCCTCTATTAACATGTAACTCACTCTATAGTTATTTTTATATTATCTGAATGAATAAATGAGTGCATGTGAAACCCCCAAACATATTCAGGAAAAAAAAGTAGAAATCTGACAGCCCTAGGTTCAAATTCCAGGTATGTTTCCTAGCTATATTCTCTTAAGCTAGTCATTTTACCTTTAAGTCTCCATTTTGTCATATATGTCATGTGAATAATGGTACTGATGATGAAGCATTACTCTGAGAGTTAGAGATAATGTGCGTGAAAGGTTAACAAAGCTAGTAAATGACTGACAGTATGTTGTTATTTAAAAATCGCTGTGCTACCCTTGTTCATTGCTGATGGCAATGTAAATTTATATAGCCCTTTTCTGAAGACTATAGTAATATATAGAAAACACAATAAAGGTGATCAGACAACTTAATTCAGTAATGTCATTGATAGAAATTTATCTACGAGATATAACACAGTAGAACCAAAAATAATACACATGAAAATGTTCATGACTATATTATATTCAATAGAAAAAAAATAAAATGAAAATGCTTCTATTAGAATTTTAAGTGAAAAATAGTAATAATATCAGCATGATTACAAGCTTCTATCCTATTCTTGAAGAAAATTATGGCAAAAATGTGTTAAACGGTGGGATTATAAATAATTTGTTACTACTGTCACTACTATTGCAAATATATTTTACTTATTATTTAATAATGTTTTATATTTTCACAAAAATTTCAACCAGGTATTTTATGAAATAAAATTACTGTTTTTCGGTTTAAATTATAGCTCCAGTTTTTACCATTAGTTATGTTTCATATTTAAGCTAAAGTTCACTCTCAAATATTTTTACTATTATTCTAAAATAGAAGTTTTATCCTTTTTTTTTTTGGTACTATACTTTTCTTCTATTGATATTAAAATTATGTTGTATTTATAGTAATTGAGCAGGCAGATTAGTGGCATGAACTTGATAATGTTGAATGGTTCACTCATTCATTAAGCAAAGTTTTGGGTGCCTACTGGATGCTGGGTAGTGTTTTTCATGCTACGTCTACATCAGCACATAAAACAAATTACATACCCTGGTAGTGAATACATGCCAGTGTCATAATTCAGCGTTTGGTCCTAAACACTGTCCTGAGAATTTTACATGAATTCATTTCTTCACATCTGTGATAAGTAAGGATGGTGGACTAGAGGAACTTTTATTTTCACTTTCCATTCTAAGGCTTCATAGATATTTAGAAAATTTTTAAGCTCTAAAATCCAGTGATTCTTCTGTGGTGAGGATGGGACCCATAATTTTCACAGTAGATAAGACAGATTCGGTTTGAGATGAAAAATAGGTGGTGATTAATCTCAAATGGAGATCTGGAGATAAAGTGTTGTATGTAAAAACTTCACTTAATGTGTCATATGCGGAGATTCCTGATAGGAGGAGAAGGAGGTGAAAGAATATGGCTGGCAACCGTAGCTTAGGGGTGTTGAAGACTTATTCTTGCCTACAGTTCTTTTTGTTTGTTTGTTTCCAATATATATTTATTGTTTGAGTCAAGATTTTATTTTTGTTATTATTTTTGTAATTAAAATGTAATGGGGTAACAATGGTTAGTAAAATTGCATAGGTTTCAAGTATACAATTCTGTATTACATCATCTGTATATCACATTGTCTGTTTACCATCATGTATTTGCCTACATTTCATCTTTGATATGTTTAGTTTTATAGTTTAAGGCCATAGAACAGAGAAAATTTATCTGGTTCACAGGAGAATCAACTGTGGACTTTGAGTCTGTTCATATTACACTTTAATCAATTGAATAATCATTGGAAAATGTAATAGGCGTGAGAGGAAAATGACTTCATGGAATTAACAATTTTGTCAATTGTCAGTGGTAAATATTTTAATCATGGTTCAGTTTTCTCCATTTTTATGTATTCCTAGATTATGTTTAGCCTGCAATCAGTTGTATGCCTGTAGAATAGAAATATTTCAAAAGTAGTTCAGGTCAGCAAAGAATGATTGAAATCATATTTTCCGGGTAAAGATAGTTTACTTTTGAAGTTTTTTTTTTGCCTGTTGTAAAACTATGTAACAGTCAAGTGGTATAATTATTAGCATTGATTGTTTTGAGTTATTTATGTTATACCCAATTTTTTTAAGTAAAGACAAGTGAAAATTAATTGTAAAAGGGACTAAAGTAACATTCTCACTGCTAATTTGCTAACAGTATATACAGGCTAGGTTGGTGCATGTCAATGATCAATTACTCTCAGTCAATTTCTCTCTCACTATCTTTTTTTCTCTCTTTCTTAGAAGTGGAATGTGAGTCAGACCAAGATTCGCATCATCTCAACAATCATATTTATACTGTTTGGCTGTGTGCTCTTCGTTGCTCTGCCTGCAATCATATTCAAGCACATAGAGGGCTGGAGTGCTCTGGACGCCATTTATTTCGTGGTTATCACTTTAACAACCATTGGATTTGGTGACTACGTGGCAGGTATGTTTTTTTCTGGCACCAACACTGCCCTCCTAGTACTCGTGTCCCTTCCTACACTTTTCACCTGGGTTTGCAGCACAACCCAGTGACCGTATTAGTTTCCTACGGTTGCCATAACAAAGTACCACAATGGGAGGCTTTAAACAAAACAAATTCATTCTCTCACAGAAGTTCAAATTCAAGGTGTCAGCAGGAGCATCACTGCTGTGAGGCTCCAGGAGAATCCTTCCTTGCGTCCTTCCAGCTTCTGGTGAGAGCCATCTGTCTTTGATTGCAGCTGCATCACTCCCATCTCTGCTGCCATCATCACATGACGTTCCCCTGTTTCCCTGTCGCTGTGTCCAAATTTTCCTCTTCTTATAAGGACACCAGTCATGTTGGATTAAAAACCCACTCTACTCCAGTATGTGTTCATCTTAACTAACAATACCTGTAAGGACTTATTCCCAAATAAGGCCACTTTCAGTACTGGGGGTTAGGACTTCAACATAAATGTTTGGAAGACACAATTTAATCTGTAACAGTGACAAAGTCAGAAAAAAAAGTCATTTTGTGACCGTGGTGGTAAGCAGAAGGGTGCCATTAAACTTTTACTTTTTTATTTTATGAAATAAATTTAAATTTCTGGTTATTGAGAATTTTATTCTCACCCTAATTTCAGAAACAAATATCTACCTCTTATTTATTAATTTTTAGCAGTGCAAGAATTTGAGATTTTGAGATCTTTGCTCTCTTTTTCTTAGAACTTTTTCTGTCTTGGTTTTAAAAACATCTGCAAACTTCAGTAGATGTTCTTAGCTTCTTAAAATATTTTTTTCTAAAATATTTACCTTCTTTAATTTACATCTGTAAATCCTCAGGATAATATTTTTGACCTTAGCTAAAGTGTTCACATTTTTAAATTAATTTTTTAAATTTTACTTTTCTAGATATGTTATTTTAATTGCTGTTTGCTTTATTATTGTAGCTCTTAGGTCTTACATTCCTATCATTTCAACTCTTCTTTCTTAGTTATATTATTCAATTATTATTGTTCTAACTCCAATTTTAAATGAACTATAATAATAGTGATAAAAGTAAGGTAACAGTGCTCTATCATGTATCATTTTGGCCAGCTCCTGAAAATCTAAACCATTTAAAAAAATTTAGTTTGAAGTATTAGAAAAACATGCTGAACATTATAGTAAGAATGTGCCGTTAAATTTTCCAGAATTAAAGTCACCAGGATAATTTAGTTTTAGGAGAATGTTCTGATTTCTGGCTGTTTACTGTTCTTTCTTGATCCAAATTTCTTATTTAAATATTTTTAGAAAAGAAAATATGTTCTATAGTTCTATAAAATCTTAGAGAAGCCTGATAGTTTCTATGTTTAAATTGATGGATTAATTATAGTTTAAACTGGCAAAACCTTCCTTTCTGAGGATTGTGTAATATCATGAAGATGGGGAAGTTTTCATGAGTGAAACTTTGCTTTTGGTTAGAAATACTGTGTATACATCTGTATACTGGATGGAGGCCCCGAGGGTGGGGAGTGGGGGGAAGGGGGAGTGAATGGGCTTATCACTCTGCTGGATGGAGATCTTTTAGTCTTCTAATTAGCAAAATGTGGAGAAAAGACTCAGGCATTTGTAGTTTCATATAAGAGCTTCTGTTCTAAATACGCTTATTTTTTTACCTCTTATCAAAGATGTTTAATTGGCTTAAGTAGAAGTGGAAAGTGCATTCATCCAGGAGAAAATGAGACACAGTGATGATAAAATTTATGCTTGTGGTATATTAATCTTAGGTTCTTGTACCACTTTATAAATATAATTAACAAGGTCTCATAATAACTGTGGAATATACAGGTGTTAGGTGATGTGTCTTCTATTTTCAAGCCAACAGCCGTGTATTGCATGTACTTTTAAATTTAATTTTTAATTTTTTATGGTAATGCCTAGTTTTTATTTATTTATTTACTTTTCAGCTTTATTGAGATATAATTGACAAACAAAATTGTGAGATATTAAAAGTATATATTGTGGTGATTTGATACACATGTACATTGTGAAAGGATTCCCACAATCTAGTTAATTAACACATCTATCACCTGACATATTTATTCTTTTTTCTTTTTAATGAGAATATTTACTCTCTTGGCAAATTCCAGTGATCTAATACAGTGCACTTATTTTCAACAGTTGGCAGGCTGTGTCAGTCCAGTGTGTGGCCCTCATGGTCTGCGAGACTAAGAAAAACAAAAATTATAAATAAAAAAAAACGTGGGTGGAATCCTAAAATAATGTTGTATATTTGTGACCACAGTATAAACTGGCTTAGAAAAAAAGGAAAAAAAAGAACAAATATTTTTACTTTATGGTTTTGTGGAAGATGAAAAAAATTTCTTTGAACTTACCTTAAGAGATCAACTTGCTGAAGCTGGCTAGATCATGTGGGCTATTAGTAGCCACTCTCAAATGCCTGAGGAGAGAAGTTCAATGAAAATACGTTGTGTGTATCAGTGTGGACCCTGAATTCATGGTCACGGCACAGAATTGTATAGGAACAGGGTAATAAAAGGATATTTGCGAGGTATTTAGACTAATACACATCTTTATTAGTACTAGGATGTTTATTGCAACCCTCTTTAAATTCATTATTTTCGTTTTACAGAGTAAACAGTGAAAAATAATGGTCGAAATACACTTTGCTAAGTAGCAAAGTCTTTGATAGGATTAAAGTGACAAACGCTGAGAAAGATAGAGAAGAGGCAATTCGCCATTAGTTTTGTTGATTCATCTCTACAACCCTGTTCCTAGTTCTGTAATTGTTACACGCTAGGTCCTTGTGCTGTGGGAGCAGTTTTTGAATGAGACGGATGAGGGGGCTGGTGGGGCAAAGGTGGTGTAGGAAATGTATGCCCTTCGCTAAAGTCTTTGCAAACACAGAAAATGTGTGTGTGTGTGTGTGTGTGTGTGTGTGTGTGTGTTAAAGTATCCTGGAAAAGAATGTCACATAGTTCAATAGAAAAATAGTCTTTGCTTCTGGGTACTTTGTGACTATAAAGTAAAATTACCCATTGAGTTTAGGCGAGTACCCCATCCAGGAAATATCAGTTGCTGACTTTTTAGAACCTTCTACCATGCTATTAGATGTCACTACAGATAGTGACATCTCACCTAATTTTGATATTTTTTGCCGGGGAAAGCAAGAGGCATTGTTCTAACTTGAACCTTCTCCTCTATCGGGCCATAACTCTCAAAAGAAAATGATAATGTACGTCCTATAAAGCATACTCACTGCCTGATGCCCTGCCCAGGCCTGCAAACCCTTTCTGATTAGGATTGGAGTTCAGTTACACTGTTGTGTTGAACTTCTTTGAAAACAAAGTTTGAAGAACACAGTCTTCAAACTGTGGTGTTATTAAAAGCAAAGGAGTAAATTTTGGAAAGTGACGTATAAATGTTTAGGATGCAGGTTGTAACCTTCGTGTAATTATTAGGAGCATCTCAAGAGCAACAAGCTATGATGTGGCATTTTTCGATGAGAACTCTGAAACAGTTCATCCCCATGGAATGAGCAAGAAAGTCTGTACAGGTAGACTTTCTACCATGGGAAGAGAACAGGACAACTCCTATTTCCATGTATTCTTAAACTTCAGTCCTTAATTTTTATTTTCCACACGTCATAATGTCCATGGTATAATATATTAGAGTACAATAGATTTCTAATTCATAAATAAATATATATTTAAATTTGCACATGTAAAAACTTTTCACTGTTGGCCATATTGAGTCAAAAGCATTGAGACCACTAGTCAAGACAAAAAGACATTGTGTCCGGTTTTCTCCAGGTATGTGACTGAACAGAGGAATTCAACTTTTAGTCCTTTTTCTGCAGGAAGAGCTCTCCCAGCAAACTTTAATTTTATATTATATTTATGCAAAAGATGTGTTTTAGTGGCTGGTTGCCTACCTTAGTGATTGGTATCTGCTCTTTCTTGATGGCCCTTTTTGTTCTCTCACCAGTGTTCAGTGTTCTAGAGCTAAAATAAAAAGCCCTGGGGGCCATAGGGCCACTCCAACTTTCATTTTATACATGAACAAATAGCTCCTATTGCTTAAAGTGGTGCTGGCAGAATAACCCTTTCTAAAATATGAGAGAGAAAGTATATTACTTAGCAAAGTGTCATGTACTTGATTTTAGCAGTGTCTATAATCACTTATAGTCAAATTTGTAGCGATAAGTTAAATGGCAAAATTATATTTGAGAATTAACTGTTGATTGCCTGTGTTCTGTTTCTTAACTTCAGTCATTTTAGTTTTTATTTGATGAGAAGTCTGGGGTTAATAAGTTGCTAAATCACGCTTGCCTTATAGACTGAGAGCAGGATCAGCCCTTCTTCATTAAACTAGAAAAGTAGTATTAATTATATGGAAATGTTTGGAAGATTGAATTCTACTTATTCAGGCTTGCTTTTACAACTTATCTTCTAAGTCCGTGATTAAGACAACAACAAAAAAATAGTTAGCAAATCTTTAAAATTGGAGACAAGCCAAATTAATTACCTAATTTAACACAATTTAAAATTATTTTTCAAAGCTAGTGTCTTCTTTAATAGCTACTGTTAGGGTCAGAGTGGCTTATGCAAGCCAAGGAACACAATTCCACTAATTGTTTGAAGCTGCCCAAAGAAGTCCTTAGAAATACTCCTTTTTGTAAACCGGGTTAGTTTATAAGAGATAACACGAAGGAGTGAAAGCCAGATGCAAATTGATAGTTTCACAAGGCACTGAGCTCTCATTACCTAGTTTTCTAGTAAAAACCAAAAATTTAGGTAGTCTAAGAAATCCTCATGATGATGTTATGAAAACACATTTTCCATCTGAGCATAAATTTACTTAGCCATCCAAATACGTATTCTTGGATTTTTGATCAGTGAAATTTAGTATATTTAGTTGAACAATGTAATTTTCTTCATGTCACTTGTAGTTATTAAAAGCTTATTGGGTAAATCAGGCTTTATGCTTAGTGCCTTATGTTTCTCTATGTACAAAATACAATTTGAGATTCCCAGGTAAGATTCTTCTTCTGGTGTATTTACACTTGTTGAACTTTTACAAATGTTCACAGCCATTCATCATCATGATTTTGACTTGGAAACATATATTTGTATATCTCATATTAAGAATTAAATTTTCTTGGAATTATATTTTCAAAGTCATTATTGGACATGCAGTTGTTAGTAACTATACTATTGCTTTCCCTTATAACTGAAAACATGACTCATCGAGTGGAGTGCTCAGAGTTTGCTTAATTAATGGAAAGGGATTTTATCATGAAAACATATAAATCTCTGTTGAAAAACCATGGCAAGGATTGTTTTTTTTCGTTTGTTTAAAACAGCTTGTTCTAGTAGAGACCCCGTAGAAAACGGTTCCTGATGTTACCTAAAAGCTATGCAACTATGTCAGAAGACAGTTACTAAAATTGCTATGATTGAGCTGATCACTGAGTAAAAATCGCTCAGGAATTCAACAGATAACAGGGAAAGTACCTTATGAGGAGTGAGGTCCACTGAAGGGCAAGCAGGACTCCACCATCACAATGGCTCAGAAAAATTACTTTGATTGGAAAGAGAGGGTTTATGTGACTGCTAGGGAGATGTGTTATATTAATCATTCATTCGTTCATTCAGATATTTACTGAGCACATATTGTATATTTGGTACTGTGCCTAGCACTTAGTGATGATTGCCTATTTCTGTGGGACGGAGTGGTTTAAATCCAGGAATAACAATTAAATTTAATGGTGTACATTCTTCTCTTCCTGGTAGTTATTCTGTTTGATAATACAGGAAAATTCTACAAGGAGTCTGGTAAACCCCTGATTTAGCCAGTGATTCTCAGAGAACTCATAAGAGCATTGATAGCTATTTTTATGATTAATTAAATGGGATTTGACCCAAACGGTTCAGAAGTCCTAGAGACTGGATAAGCCCAAAGTTATTTAACTTCTTGGATTCAGAATGGACATATAGAAGCATTGTAGAAACATATGGAGAAAAAAATAAGCGAAGGAAAACATTCAGTGATTGATACTTATGGCTGAGGGAGGCAGGCAGTAAATTGTACTAAGTTTAATGAAAAAGACTCTAAATTGCTCTATATTGAGATTTAAAGGTAATCTTATGTACTGTGGATTTCCATCCTCATAAAGGATGACTGAGTGAGACAATGTGTTGATTCTTCTTTTGTTGTTATCATGAGATGTTCTAGTGGAAGTTTCCCTAATTTTAGAACAAGTACCTAGCAGGAAATGGACAACCTCTTGAATGCTGAAATTGAAAATCCCAAAATATAGGTTCAAATGCTAGAGAGGTTTAGTTACCGTTTTGTTTTGTTTGTTTGTTTGGGTTCTTTTTTTTTTTCTTTTTTTTTTTTTTTGCCTTGTGCTCTTCTGACTCAGTAGCACATGAGAAGTTTGGCGTAGCAGGTGAGCTATTGTTTAATAATAAAGTCATATTTCCATTTGTAAACAAAGAAAACAGAATTTACAACCTTACTGAAAGAGCCTTTTAGTTCTTGAAGCACAGAGAAAACACTTCATTCAGTTAAATTGCTTTACTATAAAAAAAGAAAAATATACTAAAGCAGAAAGTAAGTTGTTTTCTCCCTTCATATGAAGACAGGGTGACTTTGATTAATAAAAATGGAGTCAAACAAACTAAAAAAAATTGACATCAATATTTGAATATCTAAACTAAATTACTTATAGACCGATGCAAGAAATGATCCTCATTTTCTTTAGAACAAAGTTATGTCTCTATCTATATTTTATAATACATGTATCGTTTTAGAAATCCAGGCAAGGGGCATAGACTTGATAACCTTAGTCCAGGCTGGCTAGATGATTTCCAGGTTAGATCTCCTTATTTTATTTTTTCTTTATATGGAGTCTGTGATTCAGGAGCATCACAGGGAAAGAAAATCAAATTTAAGGGGAGAGGGCATTGTACACTCAAGTTCTTTAGAGCAGAATGGGGCAAACTGCTGGGAACTATTGGGCAGAAGCAAGGTAAAGAGGCTTCTGATAAAATAGTACTTATCTTTAGACCCACCTGGTTTCTAGGTAAGACTCTTGAAGAGAAGAGGCACACCTTGTGTGATTTAGTGTTTCCAGCCCTAGCTAGGTGTCTACCATGCAGGGTGGGCAAAAAAGGCTGGTGGTTAAATGAGGGGAAGGACAGTAACTGAGATCATAGGTGACGTGGATAACCAGATCAAAGAGAAACGCTGGTGATGCAGAGCCAGGCAGGCCTGGCTTTCCTTCTAGCTCTGCTGCCTCCTTCCCTAAGAGAACTGACATGTGTTATTTTACCGACTGAGACTATGACTTCTCTATTGCAAAGTGGGGACACTTAACTGTCGGGATTTCCAAGAGCCTGTAAACTGCCTTTCACTCTTGAATTCTGAACAGGCCACGAGAGTGATGGCAATTGAATTATCAGTTCCATTACTGATAAAGGCTGCTGGAGATACAGCTTAAATCTATGACAAATGGTCTTACTAATAGCCCTGTCCTAAGTCAGTGGAAATGTGAGGGTTGGGAATGCAACTTCCCTCCGATGTTTAGGAAACCCATCTGTGGAGAGAATGCGTTTCGAGCAGCAGGGCCAACCTGAACCTTCCCCAGGCTACATTTTTTTTTGTACCTGTAGTTTAATCTGCCAGGTTCGATTTGGCTCTGGCCGATTTCCTTATTTAAGCATCAGGGAGAAGAAGTCCAGAGAAAAATGGCATCCTTTAAAAGAGGCTGTCACATATCATATGAGAGTCAGGAAGAGACTTATTTTAACTACTTGGAAAAGTTTATAAGATTCCTGAAACCTTTGTACTTCCACCCTTCTTTGCTATTTTTATTGCCATCTGTCTGCTCTCCTAGAATGATGAGCCAAAAAGTTCTTAAAATGGAAAGGATTTGTGTGCATATTTTTGGTGGCAACAAAGAAACAGCCACAAGGTGACTATTCCTGCCAAGTGGGTGACGAACCCAAGAGGCGAGAGTGGTTTGTAGCATCCTGCAGGCCATATCTCAGGAGTCTGTGGAAAGAAACAAACAAAAAAAATGGTGGCATGGCTGATTGGATGTGGGGTTAAAGAGTGAATCCAGGACAGAGAAATTACCCGAGGTTCTTAACCAGCAAGAGACCCATGGACAGGTTTCCTGAATGTAGCCAGATTAAAATTAATGCTTATAACAGCCAAGAAAATTTTTGAATGTTTCCTAATTTGAAAGCAAAACCGACACTCTTTTTAGCAAGTTGTCTAAACATTACAGATAATTTAATTTGGATAAGATTCTTGGATCAAGTGAATTGAATGATGTGGAAATTAATTCATAAATCTTAGATATCAGAAAGTGAATATGATTTGTGAGTTGTTTAAAAATTCTCTCATATACATTAGTTTTTCCTAGATCTTTTGATTGTTGGTATTTCATCTTAAGAGTATCAATTAAGAATGGGAAAGCATTGCCCACCATCCACCACCCCCACAACCACGGCTTAGAATCCACTAAAACCTGTGGGGTAAACATCTTACCCAAATATAAACCTTTTAGTGATTAAGCTAATTTACTCTTTTTAAACTGTGACATCCTGTTTATAAGAAAGAAGACTTATAAAAAGTCATCTTGAGCATAAACTAACTTCTAAAATCAACATCTTAGTGAATATAAGTGTTAAGTGAGTCACAACTATTTGGATGAAGATTTTCTGGTTTTGAAAGAGAAAGTACTTGGAAAAAAATGTCATTTTGGTTTTATTGAAATGGAAACATTTGAAAAACAGAATTCACTAGTGAGCCTCTCATGTAACAAGTTTCCACACACATTTCTTAAGTCACTTCTGTGAATTTGTAGAGCTACATCCCCCATGGGCCAAGTCTTAACCGTAATGAGATGCATTTAGCCTCCATAATCCTTCCCAGCAATGACATTTTTAAAAACACTGCACGAGGTAAAATTTTTCACAATATTTTGAAGGTGATATTATTTACTTTGAAAACTGTATTCTTAACATTATTTGTCCCTAACGAAAGCTGAAGTTGTGTCTATTAACATTATTTGCCTGATAGAAAAATGGTCTCTTTGTACTTTTATCCTTTGATGCTTGAAAATGTCATTGCAGGCAACTGGAAGTATCATTTATACAGAGTAATGTTATAATCAAAATTTCGTATTTGATTTTTAATGCATACTTGCTATTTATCAGCAGTTCTTACTATTGTGTGGGTGAATTTTTGAGAGTTGAGTAATTCCATGACCCCTGTGCTGTTGACCCTAAAACCCTTCTCTCCTATTCTTCCCTGTTAAGCATTAGATCTGTGCTTAAGGATCCTACTGGGTGTCTCCAACTGTTTGTAGCTCAAGCATTTCAAACCTTTCATGTCCCTTTTTTTTTTTTTTTGGTCATATTTTAAAATCATCAATACAATGGATTGATAACAAATGCCAGAGACAATAACTTGGTGGGTCTAATTTGAACCAATAATAATTTGCAGGTGAGACTGTCATTCATTATTCTCAGACTTTCAGAGGAATTCCCATTTTTGTCATAAATTTAAATCCCTAGTCCTTTAGAAAAAAATTGGCAAAGGAACCCTTTTACTTTACTCTAATTGTTACTTCTTCAGCCATTTGGTACAGTAACCGCACCTATGAGAATTTGAATACATTCAACACATCCCTACTTCAGCACATACTAATGGGTCACTTATTAAATCCCTATTCCTTTCTCTGTGTTTCCTGTTGCTAACACCATCTCCCAAGTGAAGGTCTCTGGTCATCTTAGAACCTTCCTTTCACTCATCACACCATTAATCCCTGTTGATTCTCCCTCTAAAATGCTTCTTCTTTCCATTCCAGCCCTGACTCAGGCACAATAATTTCTTAGCTTGTTCAGAACAAAAATTTATCTTGGGGCTTCCCTGTCAATCCTTCCTTTCCTGCCACTAGATCTTTCTGCACGTGTAGTCAAACATGAATCGAGGATTTATCTGTCCATGAAATTGTACCTACCTCCCGGCGTTAGAAACAAGTCCTCACAACCTGACACAACTTACTTTTTCTTGTCTTCTACCCATCTACTCCTTGGCGCCCATCCATATGTAGCCTTAGCCACTACTTGAAAGTCCTTTGACTATGCCCTGTATTTTCACACTGAACTTTTCTCTGTGTTAGTCCTCATTATTTAAGACTCATTTTCTCTCTTCTCACCTTCCCCTTCCAGAAGTAAAAAATCATTTCTTCTGTGTCCTCTCCTAGCACTATTTTATTCTCTTTCACTCTCAGTGGATATACTGCATTATGGTTACTTGTCTGTATGAGGCTTTCACAGGCTAAATTATGCATTTCTCAAGAGAGACTTGTTTCTCTTTCTTGTGGGAAAAAAAAAGTAGCTGTTCAATGTTTGGGATTTAATAAGTGACCCATTATTATGTGCTGAAGTAGGGATGTGTTGAATGTATTCAAATTCTCATAGGTGCGGTTACTGTACCAAATGGCTGAAGAAGTAACAATAGAGTAAAGTAAAAGAGTTCCTTTGCCAATTTTTTTCTTAAGGACTAGGGATTTAAATTTATGACAAAAATGGGAATTCCTCTGGAAGTCTGAGATTAATGAATGACAGTCTCACCTGCAAATTATTATTGGTTCAAAGTAGACCCACCAAGTTATTGTCTCTGGCATTTGTTATCAATCCATTGTATTGATGATTTTAAAATATGAACCACTCTCTGTCCAGGCTGGCACTGAATTGATTGGTTAACATGAATTGATTGGCAATAACATAAATATATTAAGTTAAATGCATACCAAAAAAAGTGCTATCTTTGTCTTCTACTTGTTACAACAGAGGTGGAAAGAGAAACTAGTACACATGAAACAGTTAAGCACTAGACTTAATTATAAGACATGTTGTAATAAGTAAGAAAGAAACATGAAACAAGAAAACACCATCATGACCTGGAGAGGTAATGAAATGCCTCATTAAGAAAAATGTATTCAACTGGTTCTTGCAAAATAGATGAGGATTACATGAGGGAAAACCAGGAATTCCGTATGAAAAAAAATAACATGGATCAATGAACAAGAAGATTGCTCTGTTTTACAAGCCAAAATTCAGTTGATAATTTCAGCAAATATCTATATTAACTTTTATGAATTTGAAGTCATTTCTATTGTTTTGTTTGTATGTTTGTTTCCCTCACAGGTGGATCTGACATTGAATATCTAGACTTCTACAAGCCCGTCGTGTGGTTTTGGATCCTTGTTGGACTCGCTTACTTTGCTGCTGTCCTGAGCATGATTGGAGACTGGCTCCGAGTGATATCAAAAAAGACGAAGGAAGAGGTGAGAGCTAAGAAGTTTGCAAAAACACTTCCATTTAACTAATTCAGTAAAGGTTTCTAAAAAAAATTATTTTTTCCTTTTACATATATACTTTCAAATATTTAAGTGTTGCTCAAATTTTTTAATATTTATGTTTGGTGTGAATTTGCGGTGTGAGGCTATCATGAATTATGATTCATTCACTTAACAAACACTAAATACTTCCACGTGCCAGATGCTATCTACGTGCTGAGGGTAATTTGGAATGAAAAGAGATGTAATTAAGAATGTTTCCTTCATTATTTCTTTCTTTCCTTTCGTTTCATTTCTCTTTTTCCTCAAAGGAACAAAGTGAATTTTATGCCAGAACAGAAAATACAATAGAAAATATTGTGTCAAGATATCAGTGACATGAAAAAGTGAATATATTATGTAATATTGAATTTTTCTTACCGTAGTCAATTATTTCCTTTTTTGTTATGTCTGCATAAATGTGTGCAAGTGTACATATATGCACACACTCCAAAGCTGTATACATTATCATCAATGTCCTTATATAGTTTTCAGTTGCTCAAAAGTATCCTTGGACCTATTTTGAACAACTTTATATATAGAAATAAACATTAGAATTTTGACCCATGACGTTTTAGAAAATTTGAAATTTAAATCTTGATTGTGAAATTTTATAGTTTGGGAATTAAATTTTGATTTCTAGAAGTACTATTAGTTTGAGTGTGGCGGAGTAGCATTTTGTTATGAATTCTGTGTTTTTTGCTTCTGAGTCTTAGCCAACCTTACTAATTTTTTCAGAAAGTGACAAATCTATAAAACCTGCACCTATAGTACCCATTGTCTTCCTTTAATTATTCCTTCCATTTCGTTATCTGGTGTTCATAGACCAAGAGATACCAGTATCAAAATCTTTGATTGATATAACAGGCAGTGTTTTTTAAACATACCCAAAAGAAATAGAATAAGATGGGAAATTATAAAATTAATTTCTCTCTACAAATATTTTATTTGAAATTCAAGTCATACCATTTTGTATTAATACCCCAGGTGCCTATGGTAATTAGAAAGAGTGTAAGTTATCCAGCATTTCCCTTCATGGATACCATATTTCTCAGTTGCGAATTCATGTATTCAGTCTGTATGCGTTAATCTATATCTTAACTGCACTGTAAAAACCAAAATCTTTTTATTATACACAAATCAGCAAGACAATATGCTTGACATTCTAATTTAAATCATGTGAAAAGTTCTGCTTCGACCAGGGCCCCAACTGATTTGCCTCAAGCTTAGGATCATTGTGTGTGTGTGTGTGTGTGTGTGTGAGAGAGAGAGAGAGAGAGAGAGAGAGAGAGAGAGAGAGGAGGGAGGGAGAAAGGGATGGAGAGAGGGGGTGATCGAGGAACAATGTGGTTATTTTCACTTCAATGTACATTTAAGGATCTTGAGATGCTAAGGGAATAAAAAGATATTTTTGTAAATAGGAAATGTTTTGGATGACATAGCTAAAAAGAAAACTTCTCCAACATCTAGCCTCAAACTGCCTTTCTTTCAAATGAATTTTTAAAAGCACACACAGGCATTTTAAAAAAAATAACATAGAATTGACCAGAACATATTTCTTAAAGTTAGATAGTTAAGAAAAGAATTGTTTCGTGAAATATAAATATATACATATGCACATACACATATACTATGAACATTCTATATAATATATACATACATGCGTATGAATCACAGTTAAAAAGTGTGAGAGCCACTAAGACACATATAGAACAAGGGGAAAATTTATGACATTGGTATATTTGATTAAATACTAAAGAATATTTGATTAAAGTTTAAAAAGCTGTATTATTAAAAACAAGTGCTTTTTGGGAGAGGACTAGCTGGTACAAAGCATTAGCACACTTTTCCAGAGTAATGAGATAATTATCTGTATTAGTCTGCTCAGGCTGCCATAACAAAACACCACAGACTGGGGGGCTTAAATAACAGACACTTATTTTATTTTTATTAAAAAATATTTTTAAAATTTATATTTCTTTTTTCAATTACAGTTGATATTCAATATTATTTTATATTAGTTTTAAGGGCACAGCATCATGGTTACATGTTTATATAATTTACAAAGTGATCCCCCAATTAATCTAGTACCCACCTGGCACTATATATAGCTATTATCATATTATTGACTGTATTTTCTACGCTGTACTTTACATCCCTGTGACTACTTTGTAACTACAACTTTGTACTTCTTAATCCCTTCCCCTTTTTCACCAAACCTTCCAACCCTTCGCCCATCTGGCAACCATCAGTTTATTCTCTGTATCTATGAGTTTGTTTCTGTTTTGTTTGTTTGTTTCTTTTGTTCCTTACATTCCACATAGAAGTGAAATCGTATGGTATTTGTCTTTCTCTGATTGACTTATTTCAGTTAACATAATATTCTCTAGATCCATCCATGTCATCGCAAATGGTAAGATTTTATTTATTTTTATAGCCAAGTAATACTCCATTGTATATATATACCACATCTTCTTTATCCAATTATCTATTGATGGGCACTTAGGTTGCTTCCATATCTTGGCTATTTAGCACCTCAGTGAACATAGGGATGCGTATATCTTTCTGAATTAGTGTTTTGGATTTCTTTGGATAAATACCCAGAAGTAGAATTGCTGGGTCATAAGGTAGTTCTGTTTTTAATTTTTTTGAGGAACCTCCAGACTGTTTTCCATAGTGCTGCACAAATTTGCAATCCCACCAACATGAGGGTTCCCTTTTCTTCACATCCTCGCCAAGACTTGTTGTTTGTTGATTTATTAATGATAGCCATTCTGACAGATGAAAAGTGATAGCTCATTGTGGTTTTAATTTGCATTTCTCTGATGATTAGTGACATTGAATATCTTTTTATACATTGTCTGTTGGCCATATGTCCTTTAGGAAAAATGTCTATTCAGGTCCTCTGCCTACTTCTTAATTGGATTGTTTATTTTTTTGGTGTTAAGTTGCATGAGTTATTTATAAATTTTGGATATTAACTCCTTATTGGATGTGTCAATGGCAAATGTCTTCTCCCATTCAATAGGCTGTCTTTATATTTTGTTGATTTCCTTTGCTGTGCAAAAACTTTTTAGTTTGATGTAGTCCCATTTGTTTATTTTTCTTTTGTTTCCCTTGTCTGAGGAGGTGTATCAGAAAAAAATACTACTAAGATCAATGTCAGAGAGTTTACTGCCCATGTTTTTTTCTAAGAGCTTTATGACTTCAGGTCTTACATTTAAGTCTTTCATCCATTTCGAGTTTGTTCTTGTATATGGTTTAAGAAGGTGGTCCAGTTTCATTTCTTTTTTTGCATGTATCTGTCCAGTTTTTTCAACACCATTTATTGAGTAGACTGTCTTTATCTCATTGTATATTCTTGCCTCCTTTTTCATAAATCAACTGACTATGTAGTGTTGGGTTTATTTCTGGGCTATCTATTCTTCCATTGATCTGTATTTCTATTTTTTTATGCCAGTTTTGATTACTATGGCCTTCTAGTATAATTTGATATCAGGTAGTGTGATACCTCCTACTTTGTTCTACTTTCTCAAGATTGCCGTGGCTATTTGGGGTCTTTTGTGGTTCCATGTAAATTTTAAGATATGTTCTAGTTCTGTGAAAAATGCCATTGGTATTTTGATAGAGATTGCACTGAATCTGGAGATTGCTTTGGATAGTATGGACATTTTAACAATTGTTAATTCTTCCTATCCATGAACATGATATATGTTGCCATTTGTTTGTATTTTCTTCAGTTTATTTCTTCAATGTCTTCTAATTTTCTGAGTACAGATCTTTTACCTCCTCGGTTCAATTTATTGTAGATATTTCATTTTTTGGTGCAATTGTAAATAAGATTGTTTTCTTAATTTCTTTCTGATAATTTTTTATTGGTTTATAAAAATGCAACTGATTCTGAATATTAATTTTGTATTCTGCTCCTTTACTGAATTTGTTTATCAGTTCTAACAGTTTTTTGGTGGAATCTTTAGAGTTCTCTATATACAGTATCATGTCATCTGCAAATAATGACAGTTTTATTTATTCCTTTCCAATTTGGATGCCTTTTATAAAATTTTATTTTTTCACAAATCAGGGGGCTGGAGGTGCCAGCAGGTTGGTTTATGGTGAGGTCTCTCTCTACAGCTTGCAGATGGTGCCTTCTTGCTGTCCCCACATGGCTTTTTCTCTGTGCACATTCATGGAGAGAGAGCAAGCTCTGGTGGCTTTTCTCTTCTTATGAGGACACCAGTGCTTCTGGATTAGGACTCCACCCTTATGACATTGTTACCTCCTTTAAAGCCCTGTGTCCAAATATAGTCACATTAGTGCTTCAACATATGAGTTTTGTAGGGTACAATTCAGGCCATAACACCATTCTTTCAAATACATTTAAACATCTACATTAATTGATTTATTGAATATGAAAAACAAGTTCATGTGCCTACCTACGAGTATGAGTGATCTTCAGGATTCTCAACCGTAATTATGAGATGTATCATTGTAGTAAACTATTTTTTGTTTTCTTTTGGCTTCTAAGCTTTGTGAGTAACATGTCCTTTCTGGTGACTGCATCTGTAGAAAGCTCATGTGAGTAAAGGCCTAGAGCAAGTTTCTGTGATGCCTCTGGAGCTGCAGCTGCTCCAGACAGTTGGGTCAGTTGCAATGGAACTGTCAAATGGACTTGAGCAGATGTGTGTGTTGTTTTCTCATTTATAACACAGTCTAGGAAAATGACAACAGTGGGTCACACATTCAACAGAGAATGTGAAGAAAGAAAAGGAAAGTCAATTGATAATTTAGCTATAGATTATCATGGTCAGAGTCTTTATAAATGAAATACTACTAGAATCTCTACAGTAATGGAGAAAAGATTATTAGATAATTTTAGTTTTGAAATAACTCACTAAAGGGCATAATTTAATAAAAACCCACTAAATGCACTTTAGTTGTCATCTTTACAAAGATGGACCATACCCAGTGACTGTTCACTATGCATTCCTTACCTGCTGTACCTAAGGCATTCCAGGTGTTCCAAAGTTTTAAAAATTTCCTGAGTTCAGAAGCAACAAGGTTGTTTCTCATTTTTAATTTTGATAAATAAAAATGGTAAATATTTTAGATAACTTAGAATCTTCTCTATTAAAAAAATGTAACTATACAGAATATAAAAGTACAAAATAATATATAGCATCAAATTTCCCAATGATAATACTAAAACACATGCTTTCCTTGAATGAAAAGATTTTGGCTAATGATAAACTCCAGTCTTACATGATTTTCTAAAAAACAAATCTCCTTAAACCATGTTGGTTAAGTATAAACATATAGCTATAATGATGTATAACCTTATTTCTGTTTTTTTTTGTGTGTGTGTGTGTGTGTTAAAGTATATTTTGTTTCCAATGAAGACTAATTTTAATGAAAATATGTTTATAAGTAAGGAAAAATAGCGTTTGATGAACATGCTGAAACAAAACATGTTGGTACAGTTAATCTACCTGAAATATTTGAAGAGGAAATTGTTAGTTAGAACAACACACTGCATTGTTTCAGAAGCGTCACATAAATTACAGTTGATCTTCGTTCCTCAAGGATGATAATAATGACCTTAAGAATTTTTCCATGGAGGCAAACACGTTCCTGTAAAAGTGAGTGTTGCATTATGTTTTTAAGCTCAAATGAAGGCAAGGCACATGTCCAACAGTAAGAATTGGTACGGCTAATAATCCTTTTCCATGAAGCCATGTACCCTCTTCTGAAGAAATGATGTTTCCATTTAGGAAATAAACATTTTTGACGTATTCTGGATAATACAATAATACTGATACCTCAGGCAGATGTGATCAAAATGTGTGTCCACAAAATTCAGAAGGTAAGTTCCTAAGCAAGCAGGGCATTTTACCTCCTTATTATGCACAGACGTAGTTCAGTTTGCCACTGTTTACATTCCTTGAATGTGAAAGACCGGTATTTCTATAAAGTTCTTGTATTGGTGTCCACATACCACAGTGTCTGGAATGTTCCTGTCCATACGTGACACAAACACCACCACAGCCCCTACCACAGCAGTCCAGTGTTGTCAGGCCAAGGGGCACTACAGCCAGCCACAGTGAGTGGACAGCCAGGCATCACTTCTTTACCCATATCATTTCCTTAGTCTCTAGAGGTGGTCAAGCAAATGAATCGCTCACTTTAGGAACTTGGCCTTATATTAAGAACTCCTTTTGATTGGAAAGCTCTAGTGCCAAGAAGCCTTGAAAGACTGCCTCTGGAACTTTTATTTGGCTCCAGTGTTATGAAGGAACCTGAGAATATGGAGGGACATAATTTTCTTCTGCTGGTTATCTGGTGAGAGCGTTTAGTCTTCTCCTAACTTCACTCAGTGGGGGGTGATGCCTCCCTCCCGTGACAGAGCTGGGATTTGGAGGCGCTTTTTCTTGTCCAGAGATGGGCAGTTAAAGAGCAGTTGTGGCCTGGGCCCTGCAATGGTGCACTTTATCATTATTTCTTATGGGAGAAGTGCTTTTAATATGAAAGGCTTTAGATGCCATTTGAAATAAGTTAGACTTCATTCTGAAAAGTTTAGGGAGCCATTGAAGAATTTTAAGTAAGGGGAATGAATAATCTTTTCAACAGTGAAGAAGATGAGTTAGAAACAAAACTGGATGCAGGAAATCAATTGGGAGAGATTACTGCAGGGTTATTGCATAGAATAAGGGTCTATGGTAGCAGTGGGATAGAGATAAAAGTAGGGATTTCAAAATTATTTGGGGATAGAAGGAATAGGATTTGGTAATCCATTAACTGTAGGCAGTAAATAATTGCTAATAAGAAAACTGACTCACAGGGAGGTAAAGTGAGATTCATCTTCTGGTCTCTACTTGATGACATTTATGATTCTAGTTTTGGAGGGAACATGAAACACAGGGAAATAAGAGATTCTGAGTAGATGGGAGGAATAAGAATGTTATTTTGGTCATGCTGTGATTGATGGATGTGTTGGACATCCAGATGGCTAATTCACATGTAGATGATTGGATATGCAAGCCTGGAATGTAGGAAGGTTGGGAGCTAGAGGGGTAGTTTGGGGGTTCATCACGACATACATGACAATGGAAGTTGTGAGTCTAGAAGAATTCACCTATTGAAGACTTATTTGTTATTTGAAGATTTATTTCTTAGGAGATTAAGGTACAATTCATTCCTAAGTCATTCATTTGTTTATTCATTAAAAAGATATTTGCTAACTGCTGTATGATGAGCACTATATTATGTTCTGGGAGTAACGTCACCTGTGGTAGTTGGAGCGTGATCTCTGTATCAGAAGGACTACACAGGTGGTGCATTTCCTTATTGATCTTCATAATGTTTGCTTTTACTTTTCTTCTAGACACGGAAAAAGGAGTTTTGAATAAGAAGGCACTTAGTCTTTGATTAGTTCTTAAAATATCCTGCTTTTAACTTTTCCATTTCCTTCCCTCCCTTTTTCCCTCCCTCCCTCCCTCCCTTTCTTTAATCTTCAGACAGCACATCAGGCTTTAGAGTTATTGCTTTGATTTGTAACATATTTGAGAGAGGGGACATTACTATTTAGTTCACATTTTTTCTTGGTATTTTTTTTTGGGGGGGCATATTTTCTTGTTGAGACACTAAAATAATTATAAATGAAGTTAGATTATGGGCACAATATACAATGGTCATAAGATTTCTCAAGCTTATGTTTGAATGCATAGAACTCTTTTTTGGCCACAAGGTAAGAAGAAAGTAAAAGACAGGCAAGCAGTATCACTATGGGCTATTAAAAATAAGGCATATGTAAAGGGCCCTTCTTTTCTATCCAGTGAGGATGGAGGCGTCCCTCACTATGCTATGGGGGACAGATCAGAGCAATCAGATGTTGAGATTCATCTTCTGGTCTCTCTTTGGTTCTGCTTAGGCATGCCAAGGAGGAAGTTCCTTTTCTTTCCAGTCCCAGACTCGGCTCAGCAAGTTATGACTTATTTAGTAAATGGGGAGTTAGAAAGTAGAATAAACATAAAAGGAAAAATAACAATGTAAGACTTAAATTATGCTTGGAGACAAGAGTAACTCTCACACACTAGTGCATGTCCAATTTCTAAGTGAATTTTATGAACTGTCCTTTCTGTCAATCCAAGACCTCAAATGATGTCTCTGGTCTCAGTATTATGTTGCCTACTATGAGGCTTTGTGGGTCTAATGTTAGGAAGTTCTTTACAAGTCAAAATATATGTCAAAAAATAAAATAGGAGTTGAGAGTGGTGAAAATAGAAATTCTTGTCTTCTAGAATATACTTTATGTGTTTTTTAAATATTCAATGAGATCATGATAAAGTACTCAGCTGTCAAATAATAATTGCTAATAAGGAAACTGACACCCAGGGAGGTGAGGTGATTTGCTTAAGCTTTATAGCTAGTAAGTGGCAGAATCTGTAATCACTCCAGATGGCTTGACTCCTTGCCCCAGACTTGCTAGCATTTTTGTTATGCTGCCTTCCAAGTGCTCAAATAGTTGTATGTTGCTATCGTTGTTCTTCTCTTCTTTATATTTTGTACGTAGGTAATATCAACACATTAAAAATAAGTACATGAATCTGACCCATCTGTTACTACGTAGCTACAGAGAAGAGCTTTATGCATTTAGTTTGGTCACTAATTGTGTTCCCATGTAGATCAGTGAACCTTGAAACCTAAAGTCATAGCATTCTTTGAAATGAATAGAAATGATTTACACGATTTCTAAAAAGTGCTTGAGCTTTGGAGCCCACAGAACTGAGATTTAATTCCATCGGAACTATTTACTAGCTCTGTGAACTTCACCAAAATACCTACTCTTTCTGAGTCTCCATTTTCTTATAAAATGAAATGTAACCTCCTTTAGGAGGCTGCTGTGAAGATGCAGTGAGTAGAGGGTGGGATGTAGCTAAATGTTTACTAAATGCTTGTTCCTTTTCCTCATGAGTTTTGGAAAACAAATAGTTTCAAGTATTGTCCCAAATCTAAATAATCCTGTAAAATTCTGATACTATCATAGCTGTATCATCATATATTGTTCTATGTAGAGCATAAAATGCTGTGAGTGCTTACATGTCTGAACAGCTCATCTAGTTGAAATAATAAGTAAACACAAACAAAAAGATAAATGCAAAAACAGTAAAGGTATGTTATTGATAGAATTTAATCACAAACACGAGAGTCCAGGATAGCCTAGGAAAAAAGTGGCTACAGGAATTTTAAATATATTCTATGGACTTGAAAACTAGTTTCTGCATTAAATGTTTCTTAAATCTCCTCATATTACTGGTATCTTAAGTATGTTCTTGAATTAGAGCCACAGATTTTTCTGGTGTCTTGATGTGTGGACTGAGGTAGAATCAATTTGTATTTTCCTTTTATTGAACCAAGAGAGAATATCTCAATTGTTACTTTAAAAAATAAACACATGCAGGAATATCCCCCCCCCCTTTTTTTTCTTTTTCAGATTTTAGGTTGAACCCTCACTATTTATAAATTGTATATTCTGCTTCAAGTGTTTTGCAGAATGTCATGTGGTAATGGAAATTCAAAGTAATTTTTTCTATTCATTTGTTCCTAATAGGAAAGTAAGTTAATAGTTTTTGCCTCAAAGCACTTTATAAGTAATTTCATTTTCTTTAGCTAGAGAGCACATTATAGGGATTTAATGCATCAAGACAGAATACTATCTATCTCTTTTGACTGTTTGGAGACTGTCATCTATTCTGAGAATTTGTGTTAGGAAAAATGGCCACCGCGAACTTTGCTTTCAAATTAGTTTCTGGACTTTCTTCGTCAAACCAAAGCATTGAGCTTGCCTATATTCAGAGCTAAAAATCAATCACATTGTACAAGAGAATAAAACCTCTGTTTGCTAAGAACACAAGCAAATGTGTTTTCCAAGGTGGATCAATAAAATGAATTTGTGGTGAGTTCCTCCTCATAGCTGACCCTGTCTCAAAGAATAGTAGTTTGTGGTTGGTTGAAGCTGAGAGTAGGAGGGAAACGCTGAAATTTAATCAGGAATTATTCAATCATCTTTTACAACAAAGTACAGTGATTTGCTCAGTGTTCAGTGGGTTGAGGAATTTAGTTCTTCTTGCTGCAAACTTGATTTAAACCAAAAGAATGGCTTCCAATCAATTCTATGTGTGTATGTGCACGCGTGTACACACTTGCACACAGAGACACACAGAGGTAGATCAAATCTCCTGTTTACTGAACAAAGAAGAACCCCTGTTCTTCTTCTGGGAAAAGTGTTAGCCAGCAGCACTACTCATGAAACATTTCCAGTTCTCCCCTTCTAGACCCTTGGAAGCATTGCACTTCCTCTTTTCCTGGTGGTCCGTGAGCCACATGAATAGCTCTGGCCAATCAGTTGTGGGCAGAGCTGATGTGAGAGAATGAGAAGAAGACTGAATTGTGCCTGGGAGCCCCTCAAGAGCTTACTGGCCTCTGGCACAGTGACCATAGGAGACCCTGGTGCTGTGTCAGCCTGGGTCCCTGACATTTCGTGGGCATTTAGCACAAGTGAGAAATTAACTTTTGCTTTAAACCGTTAAGATTGAGGGGCTGTTGGTTTTAGATTATAACCTGTCCTATACTCACTTACCCAAAAAACACCATAACCATTGTTGCGCTAATTCAAGGAAAAAGTTGAAATAATGATAATAATAATAATAACAACAACAACAATAATAATATGATTGTAATAGTAATTTTGGAGATTTAAACTTTGTGTCATGCTCATATTTAGTGAATTTAGTACCAGTTTCCAAATCTCTGATGGACTTAGATATAGTATATGCATTTATATTTTTGAGATAATATATTATCTGCACTTCTCTTATTTAAGATCTGCTAGTGGTTTTATTTAAATAGAAGCATCAAGATAAGAGTTGAAGTAAAATAGAGTGACCTAATTTTTAAGGAAACTAGATGGGCTTTAAATTGTATGGAGATCAGATATCTCTGTTCCTGTAAAAAGACAGTCTCGGCTCTCATTCAGGATTACATACTCATTCAGGATTGGGTCCACTGATATTGAATCTGTTTTATATGTAAGTGTTCCAGAAGAAAGAACCTTCTGCTGTTAAGTTTCATAAAACCAATGCACAATACCAAAGTAATCACAGATATAAAAGAGCAGGATATCCATATATATTATTTTGAAATTTATGAGGTTGAACCATATGAAATTGTTGATATTCAACTATTTTGGGCCTCAAGAATCATAATTTCTATGGTTCGATCTAATATTCTAAGGAACTATATTTACAAACCAGTTTCTACAAATATTATAATTTTCATATTGTAATCTATGCATTAGATTATGACCTATACATTAGGCAAAAATCACATTTGGCTAGACATTTCTGGTATTTTTTTGTTTTAGTCATTACTGGGTTAAAAACTTTCCAACATTCTATTTTGATTATGTATAGTCTGATGATCTCATCTTAACTCAAAGACAGGGCAATTTGTTGTACTTGCATGTTCCAGAAATCTATCACTGTTACACTTGTCACTCTAGACTGGCTAGAATTTCCCTCTTCACTTGGCCATGTCATAACTGATTCTCCTGAGGCGGAAGCTCTCTCTGGGGCCACTTCACTCTGATCATGAATATAGATTCCCTAGTTTACTCCCCATAACACAGCTAATGTGAGGCTAATAGAACTTTATGGAAGGCTTGAGGATGATTTAAGGGAATCACAGAGCAGAAAAGGAAAACTTTATGCTGGGTAATCAGACAGTATTGCTCCTAGAGTCCATTGGTCATCTTCTTAAAAGGTCCCCTCTGGCCATCTCGCTCTTCAACCCTTGGCTTGGTGGCATATTGCAAAGGTCAGCTTATCACTCGAAATGAGTTCTTTCTGCTGCGTGTTCCCTCTCCTGAGTGCAGGGACCAAACCAGCAGAAGACCAAGTTGTCACAATAATAATACAATATACGAGGTCGAATAATTAAGTTCATGAACTCATCCTAGAACAAGTGCTACATACTTCATTGCTGAATATCACTACAATCACCTTCAAAGTACTTCCCTTGGGAAGCTATACATCGATGCCAGTGCCTAGTTCACCCTTCAAAGCCATTTTGGAACTTCTTTTCTGGAATGGCCATCAGAGCTGTCCTTGTATTACCCTTGATGTCTTGAATGTCATAAAAATGTCTTCCTTTCAATATTTCCTGTATCTCCAGGTAAAGAAAGAAGTCATTGGGGGCCAGATCAGGTGAGTAGGGAGGGTGTTCCAATACAGTTACTTGTTTACTGGCTAAAACCTCCCTCACAGACAGTGCCCTGTGAGCTGGTGCATTGTCGTGATGCAAGAGCCATGAATTGTTGGCGAAAAGTTCAGATCGTCTAAATTTTCACGCAGCCTTTTCAGCACTTCCAAATAGTAAACTTGGTTAACTATTTGTCCAGTTGGTACAAATTCATAATGAATAATCCCTCTAATGTCAAAAAAAAAAAAGATTAGCAACATTGTTGCAACAGGTTTGCAACTTAATTGTCAGACCCAGTATATATTCTGTGTGTGTGTGTGTGTGTGTGTGTGTGTGTGTGTGTGTGTATACACAATACTAGGGGTGGCAAAAAAATGTATGCACATGACTTGTATTCATCTTTTGTTATAGGTATATATTGAGTATTACAATTATAATGCAGTTTTTTCCTTCCTTAAAATGTGTATACATTTTTTTGGGGCACCCTCTGTATATGCAAATATACTCTTCCCAAAATAGAGATAGCCATTTAAATTATTAAGCATAATACTGAGTGTTTTAGTCTGAAGCTACTCAATATGGATTGCTCCCTCAGGTAAGGTTGTTCCTAAGAACACTGGATGGATACTTGACTTTTGTATCTGTAATTAAACAAACAGACAAACAACCAAACGTGCTCATCAAAGTAGTCACCTTTATGATGAAAGGGGTTTGACCACAAGGATAAACTGTAGTTCCAGAATATGAGGCTGCTTCTGACCCCGGATATGTCTGTTTTGTCCAACTTTAGGAGTAAAACAAAACAAAACAAAGCAAAAATCTTCTCACGTCTTATAGCTCTTTGTCCTTGCTACGCAGTTATTCATAACCACTCTGGTTTTACTATTTTTATAACCTCTCTCTATCAACAAGCACTTTGTTATCGTTTGAGCAAGATGTTTGTATGAAATGCCGCCCTACAGCTAGGTAGAAAAATCAATTATATTGGGAAATCTTACTGTACAAAGGAATTTATTTCCAAAATTGGAAACTATGTATATAAATATGATGATAGTTTCATGGAATTTCTCACAAATGCCAAGGTTTGCAATGTGTTGATGGCCCCTTCCGTTTCTTGGTGCCTATTAGTGATAAGCTATTTCTTCTAGTGAGGTTATTTTTATGCCATCTAGTGTTTGTATATATGTACATACCATCTTTATACATAAGTATATGAACATATATATATGTGTATACATATGTATTCATTTTTACTTCTATTTGTGTCATTTCCACACACTTGAAGAGCTCGTTGGACAGATTTAGCCTAAATATAAGTTAGGTTTAAGGACTACTATTTTATGTTCAATATGCATTTCTGAACGAGCAGTAAAAGCTGCAAGGAAGGACATACATACATAAGCAGGGAAGGATGAAAATTGCATCCTATCATGTGGCTTTACATGGATTGCCACGAGCACACTTTGCCATAAATATGAACTGACCAAAAGGCAGTAGGTATAGTCTGAGCACAGGAGAAATAAGGATTTCACTGAGTAATGTTTCTGATACACAAGCTGGAGGCTATAATGCCACCCACAAAAGATGCATATATAGCACAGGTGGCTTCATTCCACCATTGATTTGTTTGCCCGTCAAACATGTTTTGATTGCCATGGTGTGTCCGGCATTTTACTAGGTATTGGGAATAGATGTATAAAAACAGTCACTGCATTTGCCCTTGAGGAACAATTTATAGGAAGCAGGGTATATAAGCATGTATTAATGATAACTGCAGGGTAGTTACCAAGGAAATGCTACAAAGAAGATACTTTTTGTGCCATGGTATGCAAAACTGGGATTACTAAATCTAACTGGGTGAACTGGGGAAAACTGCATAAACAAGAGACATCCCTGACCTCTCTCTCTCTTTCCTATTTTACATTTAATCCCGTATAGCCTTGATCTGAAACAATCTCCGGTCTTATCGCGTTAATCTGGAAATGTATCCAGAATCCAACCACTACTCACCTACCCATCATCCCTTCCTGTGCCACCATTAGCTCCCACCTGGCTTACTCAAAAGCATCCTAACTGGGCTCCTGCTTTCCTCTTTGCTCTGTGTAAAGTCGGTTCTCCTTCAAGGTGCCAGAATAATCCTTTGAAACAAGTCCTATAATATGTCTCTGGTTAGCAGCTTCCTTACATCTCCCTGTTGTTCTCAGAGTAAAAGTTAAAGTCTTTAGAATAGCGTAAAGGATTCAGTATGTTCTATCCCCAACTGCCTTAACCTCTTCTCTTGTTATTCTTTTGCTCACTCCTCCCCAGCCTGCCTTCTCCTTGGTTTTCCTTCCCACACGAGGCTCCCTTCTGATCCAGTGCCTTCCAACTGACTATTCCCTCCATCAGGGTTGCTCTTTTCCTGGAGAGCTACCTCGCTTACTTCCTCATATCTTCATCTTTTTTTTTTTTAACATCTTTAATTTTTTAATAGGTTTTAATATTTTTAAATATTAGTTTCAAACGTATAACATAACGATTTGATATTTGTGTATATTGTGAAATGATTACTATAATAAGTCTAGTTAACATCTGTCACCATACATAGTTCTGTAGCTACAATTTTTTTTTTTTTGAATTTTTAAGATCGACTCTCTTAGAAACTTTGAAATATGCGATATGGTATTATTAACTATAGTCACCATGCTGTACATTACACCCCAGGACTTACTTATTTTATAACTGCAAGTTTGTACCTTTTCACTGCCTTCATCCACCTATTTTGCGACCCCCTCACCCCCTGCCTCTGGCAACCATCAGTCTGTTCTCTGTATCTATGAGCTTTTTTTTTTTTCTCTTAAGATTACACACATAAGTGAGATCATACAGTATTTGTCTTTCTTGATCTGACTATTTCCTTTAGGATAATACCTTCAAGGTCCATCCATGTTGTGTGATGCTTCTGCTTGGCTGGAATAAAAGTGTTCCTGGCTTTGAGATGTTATGTTTCTTAAAGCCTATCAAAAATGAAAATGTTTTATATCCAGGAAAGACAGAGGTGTTCTTATCCTACATTTGACCAGTGGGAAAGCCACATACTTCAAGCAGTTCTTTTCATGCAGTGGGTATACGATGCTATTATTATTGGTTTTTTAAAGCAGAACTGATGAAAAATGACCAAGTTAGAGCACTCTTCTTATTTTAAATAAGCAGATTCAACCTTACAAAAAAGTTCCCCCGATTTTATAAGCATTATAAGCTATGGAATTATTAGAAATAGTTATTGTTATATAGCAATATACTAGAGCTGGATCTCATAAAACAGTACTTCCTTAAATAAACAGAGGGAGTGTTAGAAATATAATTTAAAGTTGCCTCTAGAACCCTGACCTTAGCAGACTAACCAAAAATTTCTCCTGATTAAAAGTATAGGTTCTATAAGTTTTATAAGAAAGCACATGACTCAAAAGTATTGTTTCAAAAGTTCTTGGGAAATGTCAAAGTTCTAAAATTTAATACGCATATTTGATAAATACTGCATGTTTAACCCATTTCCCCTAATAGCTATTTGTGGGTCATTGCATGCATCCCTAATTTAACACTGTCAGCTGAACCAGAAACAACTTTAGATGTATATGTGTCTATGTAATTGCCTTTTTAACGTGTTTACTATTACAAACACGTTCCATTTGTCCACATTTGGCATCTATGAGTACCATGATGTTCTCGTATTTACTAAAGCTCTCAGGTAGCTGGGTCTTTTGTCCCACAAAGCAATCATATGAGTGCTCTGTCCCCTATTGCACTGTCTAGCAGTTTGAAGAGATTTTTAAACTGGAGAAGAATGAATTGGTTAATTGGTTCTTTTTTCTCTTTCCCTGGAATTTTCCATCTTCCACTATTCAAAATGTACAAGCAACCAACTTTTACATCAGTAGGGAAAGAAGATAAAGAGGCGAGTGAAAAGGGAACTTGGGAACAGGTAAAGCCTTTGAGAGCTCGTGAGCCCAGACGATGTTAAAATCAGACCCTAGCAAAAGTTCCCTGTCACTCTCTCCTTCTCTGAGCACTGCTTTAATGTGAGCGGCAAGGCAGCTGGGTTTGCAGTCAATATCAAATCAAAAATAATAAGTAAGACTGACAAGATACCCAGAGAGGCATTTGGATTTGTCATTGCTTCTCCCCTGCTGTTTCTCTCCTTCCTGAATAGTCCTTGCCCCTTTAGTACTCGACATAATACAGGCTTCATAAAATAACCAGCCCAAGGTATAATAGGAACCTGTTATAACACAGCTGTCTGTTCAATGGATACAGAAAAAAATAGGTCAAATCATGTTCTCTAAAGCGTCAAGTGATATTATAAGTGCTACATATGAAAGTCAGCCTGCCTGAGATTAGCTGTGAAAGGAGAAGAGGTTCCATTTCCTTGTCTCTCTTGGTGGAGTTCTTTCCTATTTATGTAATGTGAATAGGTGCTCTGGGCAGCTGCGATGGCCGCAGGCAAGGGGTGGAGCTGTGTGTGCCCATCATAGTTCTTTTCCAGATATTGTTCAGAAGCATTTGTTGAAGGGACATTAAAATGTAGTTATTTGATCTTCCTCTCACAATAGACACTTCCTATGTTTGATCCTTATGCGCAGAAGCATTGTTTTTCCCTAAATTCTAAGTCCATAAGCCACCGGTGGACATAGCTAGGGAGACATGTTCACAGCATTTCTGATCCCATAGGTATGACACCCAGGGTAAGCCCCTACCCTCTTCCAGGTAGAGAAGCTGGCCTGCCTTGCTGTCACAGTCTCAATATTCCCATTGCTCCTTCTTTTTAAAAATAATTTTTATTAAATTTATTGGGGTGACATTGGTTAGTAAAATTCTATAGGTTTCAAGTGTACAGTTCTATGATTTCACTCATGTGTGGGATTATAAAACTGAAAGCAACAAACAAACAAGCCCCTTCTTTTATTTTTGGTCTTTTCTTCCTGTTTCATTATAGTTTGGCCAAGTGAACTGAAATACAGTGGCATGCTTGTAAGAAAGATCAAATTCCACCCAATGAAGAGCGTTTCTGTAGCACTACTCTGGAATGCTTTACTGGGTTAGGGAAAGGCAGCCGTGAACTTGCTTCATGTGCAGTGACTGTTTTGTATTATTAGACCCTCTGTGCTACTTTTCCTTGTTGAAATCGAATGGGGGAACTTTTCTGGTTTTGCATTATTTTCAAAAAAATGCATAACCACTTTTACTTTTTGATTTATGAATGTTTTTCTTGTTTTCACACATTCAGAAAAGATTGAAAGCATGATTCTTTGTGGTGCAGTTTAAAGATGGCAATGAAAGGGTATTCTGTGCACCAGGCTGTCCAACAGAAATATAATGCTAAACCCAAATGTAAGCCACACAGGTAATTTTCACGTTTCTGATGGCCTCCGTAAAAAAAGTGAAAGAAACAGATGAAATTAATTTTAATAATATATTTTATTTAGCTCATCATATCCAAACTACTGTCATTTTGAAAAATATAAAATTTATGAGTGAGATATTTTACGTTCTTTTTTTGTAATACAGCTTCAATATCTGGTATGTAACTTATAATGTCAGCTCATTGCAAATCAGACTGGCCACGTTTGAAGTCTCCAGTAGCCAGAATGAGAGTGGCCACCAAAAGGAACGGCACAGCTATAGACTAAGATCAGAAAACAGATCCTAGCCTACATGGTAGAATATGGACTAAGAAACTCTGGCAGCAACCCCTTTTTAAACAAAGCTGCTGCTTCTGTGCGAATGCTTCAGATTGTGTTTTTCCTCCCAGAGATTTTATTGTCCTTAACTGATATCACCTTAAAGAGTTAGAAAGGAGAAGAGTACATGGCCAATTGCCCGGGCAGTGAAGTAAATGTGTGAATTCCCGGTACTTATGCTTTCCCCTATCTGAAGCTGCTCTTGGAGAATATCTCTGCTTTATATTGCTGTGGCACCTTCCTGCATTTCATCTAATGTGTCAAAGTGAATAGCTACACGTGGATCATCAATTATTTCAGAGGATTACTGGAAATCGCGACCACCCACACCCATGCAATTCTACCTGGGAGAGTTTACTCTGGAAGAGAAACTTCTGGAAGCAATTTCCCCTTTGACAAAGAAGTTGGAAATGTAATTTTCTTGGATCTGTTTAAACCATATCAAGTATTTTTAAATGGGTAGAACATGTATTCAGAGCTAAATAAATACATTAACCTCCAAAAATGACAGCAACAAAGAACAAGAAAATGCAGACTTATTCTTTTATCACTAATTTATTACCCACGTCTCATCTTCCTCTTCACTGTCTTAAACTCTCCAGCTGCTCTTCTGTAACTTACAGTGACACTGATTCTGGTAACACACCTGATCAGAGACTGCTTTAGCCCTAGAAGCCTAAATCACTTTTTCTTTTGACTTTCATAGAAAAAAAGAATACATAAGTGGTGCTGCTTGGAATAGAATTTCCAATGTGCTTACATTTCATGAATGCAAACTGGATTTAATGGTTTTAAATTTAAAAGCAATCACCTTTAGTTTACTTACCGAACTGGATTTTTTTTAAGCATTGATATATGTGATTTAAATATTTTGATAGATTTAGGGTAAATAGTTTAAAGAAAAAGCAGTTAACTTTATCCACTAGTTACTCTTTTCCCTGTGAAATTCATACATTTTTTTTTGTGTAGGTACTTTGAGATTTTTATGGTTGTCCTTTTCATTGTTAAACTCTCAGTTTCTTATTTATTTATTTACAGCAGCACAGACTTATGGATTTCTGCTGTAAATTATGGCTTATAATCTGTTACAATCATCATTTACTTTGATCTTCAAGTTGTCCGAGTCTTGGCCACTGGGAGAACCGGTCAAGCTGTCTTTTGGCATATCCCATAATTTGGGGGGCAAGTCTTTACTTTCTAGCACAATAAGAGCTTCCAGCCTCAACTTAAAATTTCTCTGTCCTAGTCCTGCAGTCATTCATTTCTCTAAGGAGCCGTGGTTTCTATTTGTGGATAGTGATATTTAAAAACAAAGATTTAGGTGCTCGTTGCTAATGGAGCTGTCACTGCTCCCAGGTACTCCGAGTAGACAGAACTAAGGAATATACTTTATATTCATGTATATACATATTTCCATCTATATTTACTTCATACCTATCTATATCCCTTGAAAACTATGAGTTCATACTAATAGCTGTAATCCCAATGCAGCATAAGAGTTCCTTCTAGTTTTATGTATTTTTAATTCCTTTCTCTTACAGTGAAATACTTGATTTCTGTTATTCCCATTATATTGTTTGATCAATCTCCGGGTATGTAGCCAGGCTTGAATTAACACCGTCATCACCCCCACTCTGCAGGGGTGCCCTCCCCATCATGCTCGGTCTCCAGTGTTGTCTGCTGGGCTTCCCTTGTGTGGGTTGCCCTCCTCACCGCTCTCAGGCTTTGACACCCCACACTGGACTGCCACCCCTTGTGTGGGACTCCTCGTAGGCTGGCCTAGCTCTGGGCCTCCCCAACCCCACACACTGACGTCTCCCTAGTTCTGCTTTGGGGCTGACGTGTTTAGGAAGGAAAGTGCAAGAGGAAAGGAAACAACACCATTTTTTGGTGGACAAGTTTTGTATTCCTATAGTGAACATAAAGTGGCCTTTAGTTATAGGTAAACTATTATTAAATCTAGGTTTCCTGAATAAGTTTTGGAACATCACTAAATGTTTGGAGTTGATTAAATATATAACGAATATATTTTGTGGAGAATGCTTTTAAGGTGTCACCCCACCCCTTCAGTCAGTTATTGCTTTTCACTTGGTATTTTTCTTACAGTTATATACCTTTAAGTACTTACACAACAATCAGATGATTACCCCCCCACCATCCCAATCATAAAATTTCCACATTGTGCGGACAAATATCTAGTTTCTATAATTCAATCACATAAGAGTGTGTGGAATTTCATAAAAAGTACATAACTTATTTTATTTTGTTTATGAATTTTAATATCCCCATCTTTACAATACAATAGGCTGTTGTATAAGTTGAATGATCTCCATAAAATAGATTGTTAAGGTAACCCTGATAGCAGGCCCGTGGGGAGAATTTCAAGGATGTTCATTGACACAATGACAATGTGTCACAATGACAAACATTAAGAAGTTGAGTTAACTCTACAAGTGAATGTTTGATTTTGCAGCCCCACCTTATCATTACAGTAATTAACATGATATATAATATTTTCAAATTTTTAGAAATTATTTAAAATCATGGTATTAATATAAGTATTATTGTTTTTCTTGACATCGTTTTTATTAAAACTATTGTACTTCATCTTTTTTTATTTTTATTAAAACACAGGTAACATACAATATTATATTAGTTTCTGGTGTACACCAGTTATGCAAGATTTATAGACCTAAAGAAGTGATCACCATGATAAGTGATAACCATCTGACACCATACTATGCTATCACAATATTATTGACTATATTCCCTATGCTGTACATTACATCCCCATGATTTAACTTGTTTTATACCTGGAAATTTGAACCTCTTATTCCCCTTCACCTTTCCCCTCTTTTTAATTTTTCAATTACAGTTTACATTCAATATTATTTTATATTAATTTCAGGTGTACAGCATAGTAGTGCATTTATATAATTTAAGAAGTGACCCTCCGACTAGTCTTGTACCAACCTGGCAATATACATAATTATTACAATATCATTGACTATATTCCCTATGCTTTACTTTACATCCCCATGACTGCCTTGTAGCAACCAATTTGTACTTCTTAATCCCTTCCCCTTGTTCACCCACCACCCCAACCCCCCTCCCATCTGGCAACCATCAAAATGTTCTCTATCTCTGAATTTGTTTCTGCTTTGTTTACTCATCCATTTTGTTCTTTAGAGTCCCCATATAAGCAAAATCTTTATACAATTATATTAATATGCATAATATTAAGAAGCGGAGAAACTGCTAATTTAAAACAACAGTTTAGATTAAGGAGACCTTATGAATATTACATATACTTTCCTGAAAACCAAAGAAAAACATCATGTACTGTACTGTTCTGTCAAGAGAATGTGGCACTTAGTAATTCTTTTAGTGTTTTTTTTTTTAACCTGATCGGTAAAAAGAATAATTTGAATTGTTCTTTTTAACAGTGCAGTTCAACAGTGCAATGAAATGTCAATACTTAAGAAAATGAATTAATGACAATTAATTATAGTCTGGGCAACTTCTAAAATTGGAATGCAAAGTAGGCTTCAAATTATTTTTACAGATTTCACCAGAGGAATGTTTTTAACTCATTACCTGCTTGTAACACGTATTATAACTTTCCTCAAGTCATTAAGGTATATAAGCATCTGAACACTGGGAGAAGTAAATTAAAATCCCACAGTCAAAAGGGACCAAGCATTGGTTAAAGATTAGAAAATCCTCTTTAGTTTTATTCCTGATAAACAAAATTACTTAGTGGCCATTAATTCCTAAATGCTCAGCTTTCTTCAGATTCTTTTAAAGATGTCTTTTAGGGAAAAGGCTCTCGATCCATGTTATTCTGCCCACAGCAAACACAATGATTAGATCTGCAAATAAATAGAATATTTTTAAAAGAGTTGAAGCTCTTCCAAGTATTATCCAGTCCAGTAGCCCCTCTTATCCAAGGAAATATGTTCCAAGACCCCCACTGGATTCCTGAAACCATGGATAGTACCGAACTCTCACTATTATGATTTTTCTCCCTATGCATACACACCTATGATAAAGTTTAAGCTACTCTTGCACTTTGGGGCCATTATTAAGTAAGAAGGGTGACTTGAACACAAGCAATGCAATACCAGGATGGTCGACCTGATAACCAAGATGGCTACTAAGTGACTAACGAGCAGGGAGCATTCACAGAGTGGATACGTGGAACTAAGGGACTTTTCATATCTTGGGAGGTATGGCTTGAGATTTCATCATGCTACTGCGAACAGAGCCCAATTTAATACTTATGAATTGTTTCTTTCTGGAATTTTCTATTTAGTATTTTCGGACCATGGTTGACTGTGTAACTGAAACCACGAAATCGCAACTGCAGATAAGGGGGATTACTTGACTTGATTGTTGGTAGTTGGAAAAATCTTACCATAGAGTTTCAGATGGAATTCCTTATCCAGTTATGACTCTGTGAACAGGTCCGGCTTACCCATATCAAGTGATTATTATTCATAGTTAATTGAGGATTACATGAGAAGAAAATTAAAGCCGATTAGAATAGAAAGTATAAATAAGGCAGGGTGAGATTATAGGGGGAAAATGACTAGCAAAGATTATAGGACTTCAAATGGCTTTGAACATGAAGTGGGAATGGGAAAGGAGTGATTCAAGGGAAATGAGTGGTGAAAGGTACTTTGAGAGAGATTTGAGTTGCTGTCTTGTCACGGAGAACTGGAAGAGTCGCTATTGCCAAATATCCAAATCATACTATAAATTTCCACTGTGAAGCAGCTGCCTGCAAATAACTGGAGGAAAAAATGTTGCTGAGATATTCATCTTTGGAAATGGACAATTTAGAATAGTAGCAAATTTTGCTTCTTACTCATCTATTAATGATCAAAACCCAAAATTTAAGTTAGAATTATTCTAAATTTGATAGATTTCACAGGTTCATCTGGATAAACTAGGCAGCAGATTTCAAATGAAATAATGGTCAACATCTTGGTGAGTGATGAATTTTATAGAAAACAAGACTCATGAGACAGCATGATTTGAAAAATCATAGAGCCTCTTGTATTCAGTGGTACCTCGATTTTTGAACATAATCCATTCTGGAAGACTGTTCGAAAACTGAGGTACCACTGTATTAACTAATATTTAACAGTGTTATTTAAGGTAACCCCAGCTGGTAGGGAGACAGTGAATTTGGCCATTTGGAGCAGACACTTGTAGATAACACGCACCTTGGAATTCACTCTCGTATCAAAAGTCAGGGCAAGATTATGCCTTCCTGTTACAGAAGCCTGACTCAGAAACAGATGAGAGGGAAAAAGCAGGTATAAAGAAGTACTGCTCCTTACAAATCTGCTTTACTCTCTTGGCAAAACATGTAGCTGGCATTTTGCTGAATTGTTTGGAGGAAAATAATCTTAGAAATGCAATTGATAAAGACCAAGCATTTAAAAGACCTGCAATTCAATTTTCTTTTTTCCAACTAAGAACACTGAAAATTCTCTTTAGATGACATTACACTTTCTGTTACTAAGAAATGACGACGCCAATGAAGATTGACCTGCGGTAGAGACTAGGAGACTCTCAGAAATGAAATCATTAACAAGTATGAAAATCAGGACAGGGAATTATCCTTCATCACACCTGGGTGTAAAGTATAATGAATTATATTTGAGTAAATTAGAGTTATGATTCAGAAATATTGACTCAGACGTTCTCAATCATTTTTTAAGAGTTTATTTAAAACATTTTAAAATTGAAGTATAATTGACATACAATATTACATTAGTTTCAGGGGTACAACATAATGATTTGATATTTGTGTATATTGCAAAGTGATCACCACAATAAGTCTAGTTGATATCCATCACCATATACATCACCACATACAGTTACAGATTTTTTTTTGGTGTGTGATGAGAACTTTTAAGGTCTGGGTGTAAAGTATAATGAATTATATTTGAGTAAATTAGAGTTATGCTTAGCAACTTTCAAATATACAATACACTATTATGAACTATAGTTGCCATGCTATACATACATTACATCCCCATGCCTTGTTGTTTTATAACTGGAATTTGGTGCCTTTTGACTCCCTTCTCCCATTTTACCCACTCCTCAGCTTCCACTTACGGAAACCATCAGTTTGTTCTCTTTGTCTATAAGCTTGTTGGTTTTTTTCTTTTTTTTTAAGATTTCACGTATAAGTGAGATCATTTGGCATTTGTCTTTCTCCTTTTGATTTACTTAACATAATGCCCTCAATTTTCATCCATGTTGTTGCCAATGACAAGATTTCATTCTTTTTTATAGTTGAATAATATTCCATTGTATATATTTACTTTATCCATTTATCCGCCTGTGAACACTTACGTTGTTTCCATGTCTTGGCTAATAAAGCTGCAGTAAACCATGGGACTGCATATATCTTTTTGAGCTAGTGTTTTTGTTTTCTTCAGATAAATACTGAGAAGTAGAATTGCTGTGTCATGTAGTAGTTCTATTTTTAATTTTTTTGAGGGACCTCTATACTGTTTTCCATAAAGCCTGCATCAATTTACATTTCTACCAACAGTGCACAAGGGTTCCCTTTTCTCCACATCCTCGCCAACACTTGTCATTTTGATAATAACCATTCTAACAGGTGTGACATATCTCCTTGTGGTTTTGATTTGCATTTCTCTGATGATTAGTCATGTTGAGCACATTTTCATGTACCTGTTGGCCATCTGTTGGCCGTCTTCACTGGAAAAATGCCTATTCAGATTCTCTGCCTGTTTTTTAATAAGTTGTTTTTTTCTATTGAGTTGTATGAGTTCTTTATATATTTTGGATATTAACCCCTTATCAGATATATGATTTGAAAATATTTTCTCCCATTCCTCTAATTGTCTTTTCATTTTGTTGATTCTCAATTTTTTTTAATTGTCTAGGTAGCATTAAACATTAAAGACTCCTTCAAGATTTTTTTTTTTTTGCTTTGATATCTGGATAAGAAAGACACTCAATGGCAATGGTAGTCTACAACTGGTATGTGTGTTGAGCAAATAAATTGCATTCCATAGAAAATTCTGCCCTCACAAGGTTGATTCAAGGCTGGGTATGCTACAGGTAATATTATATCATCAGTAAGAGGAGATTTGAAAGGAAAAAAAATACTCAAAAATGTCTGTAACTCAAGAAAACAATAAGCCCAGGACCTGGTACATAATAGCTATTTAGTAAGTGATTGTTAGAATCCACAGTTTCCATTTTTATATACTTTTAATATCCTAGCCTATGTGCATTCATTATTTCATAGAGTTATAATCAGAATAAAGATATAATTTTATTTTTTTATCACTTTACTTATCACAATCATAATAGTAGAAGATAGTTTCTATAGCTGATTGACTTCTCATAAACACAGATTTCTTAAATGACCTTTGTTAATCTCAATATTAGGCTATTAAAATAAGATTCAGAGATTACTTACTTTTTCCTTTGGTGGAAATCCTTGCCCAGAATACATGTCTATGTATTATTGGCTTTATCAAAGGATATGAACATTTTAGTGATTAGTACAATTGGTTTATAAATGCTTTCTCTTCAGGCTGTACCAGCACACAGTGATATAGAACTTATGCAAATATCGCCTTCATAGGAGAGGCCCTGAGAGTGTTTGTATAGGAAGACGGCCATGTCGGTCAATGGTTACTAGTCAGTCAGAAAGTATGCAGGAATCTAGTTTATTCAGATTACCATGTTGAGGATTTTTATGAGGAGAAAAAATAGGATGCACAGTCTCTGTCCATAAGCTTACCATCTAGTTGGGAAGACTAAACTCATTGTATTCAATTACTCTACTCAAATCACTGTTCAAGTTGCTGAAATGTGGAGTGGGTGGGAAGGAAGGGTGAACTTGATAAGAAATAGGGCAGGGAGCTTTACCCTCGAGAAATCTGCCATGTAGTTGGTTGATTGGAGTCAGTGGAGTGATAAATACTTTTTATGGGTACAAACGAGCTTCCTGTAAGGTTCATAAATGGCAAGTTTCTAGAATAGTGAACTTAAAGTCTTTCTTTAGCTCTCCTATCAACCTTAGTGATTTAGGAAAGTTGCGCTAAAAGAACAAGAATATGGGAAGTACTTGTTTGGAAATGATGTTGCTACCATTTAAGGGCCTTCTTGGTATTATTTGAGACACCTTGAGGCCCTGACGACTATGGGGTGTGGAACCACAATTGGGCAGGCAAATATTGGGCCTCTGTAATCATGAGACTTTGCTACCTTGAAAAGCTATTATATGCTTAATAAGTGCTCAGAGTTACTCGCAAAGATGTTACTGCTTCTTCTAGATAAAAGTGTTAATCCGTCTTTAACTTTAAAGGTTGTATTCTATAAATGGTGAAGCCCACGTTCAGGAGAGCCTAGTCATGCAAAGTGGTGAGAGTGATGAAAAAGTTTAGGAGACGGGTAAGGAGAGGGAAAAGAAAAGGAAATTAGGTTGAAAAGGTCTGTACAATGGGTGTGACCTTCTTCACTTTGAGGACAAGACGTAAGTAGCAACATAGACTCCTTCGAATGGTGAAGAGGCTCTGCAAAGACCAAAAAGTTTGGGGAAACATATTAATACCTCAAACCTTTACTATGAAGCAATCCGGCTGCATCACTCTCCTGAGAAGAACAGAATATCCCATCAGAGTTTGTTAGGAAGTGGACTCATTTTACTGGAGCGTGTAACCAAAACATGAGTGATTTGTCTGCTGTTCATTTATTCATTCATTCACTCATTCATTCTTGAATTACCATTATGTACACTTTTCTAGATTCTAGAAATACTGACTAGGATATGGTAGACATATTATTCTCTCTACTGCCACGAAGCTGGCAAAGCAATTAAACTAATAGTTGTAATAAATTGTGCCAGGGAAGTACCGACTACTGTAGCTCCAAATAGCCAATGATCCTGATGTGTGTAGGGGCTCAGGGAATGGCTCCTCAAGGGTGACTAGTTTAGGATGAGTAGGAAATATACTAGAGAAGGACTGAGAAACAGTGTTCTGAGAATAAGTAATGAATGAGTGAAGGCAGAAGAAAGATTGGCACGTTTGAGGAAATAAATGTGCAGAATGGCCTCCAAGAGGAGATTTTGAGAGGGATGGTTGTTAGAATTGAGGCTGAAACAGTAGGTAGATCCTAGAACATATGAGCCACTTTAGAGTTTGGACTTTATCCTAAGTGAAATGGGAATCGATTGAATGGTTTTATGCAAGGATAAGTACTTGATCAATTAGTGCTTATTGAGGAGCCTGCTGGCTGCTGTGTGGAGAATGCATTTATGGGAGATGGACTTAAGTCAGAAAGACTAGCTAGGAGGCTGCTGAAATAATATAGATGAGAGGCATCCAAGTTTGAATCCTGGCTCCACCACATAACGCATTGTGTGTCTGAAGTTTTTCTCTAGCATCACTTTTTGCTCCCATGAAATGAGGGACATAATAAAATTCTTCCCACGGAGTTGTTATAACAATTAAATAAGTTAACATTTTTTAAACAGCAATACCCAGCACGTGGTAGGCACTATATATACATACGAAATTTTACACAATCTGTGACATAGACCTGTGTTAAGAATAAGAGTCCTTTTTATTATGAGTAAATGTTTATTGAGTTATACATTGAATCCATTGTTCTATTTTACAATATTATTCCAATTATAACAACAAATATAAGGTAAACACAAACATTCTCTTGCCATGGCCTTCTTTTGATGAAATGCATCACCCAATGTATCTGGCCTGGATGGTTGCTTGGCTGTATTTTTATATATGCCTTCAACATGCTCAAAACACCTCATAACTTAAAGATCTGCATAACTTAGGGGTTAGCACTCTGTTGTGTTTCTGGTGAGACACGCAAAGAAACCCCAGGCCATGCTACCACAGGAGTCTTAGAACCTGTGGAATTATATTCCTAGAGTTATATTCCAGGGGTAACTGGAATCCTGGAAATATATATTATATTTATTTTACATATAAAAATGGGAATTTTTATATATATATCCCATTTAAAAATTCTATATCACTTATTCTGTATCTGGTACTCCCCTTTAAGCTCTTAAAGTACCCATGGCAAGCCATATTATCATCACCAGCTTGCTCATCATAATTAGTAATTGTGTCGTCCTTTACATTTTAAGAACATACACATACATCACTTGTTTCTCCTATGAAATAGATTATTATTATCCTGATTTTATAGGAAAAGAATCTGAAGTTCAAAAAATTGCTTACCCATGAGTGAGTGAATTGCTTACCCAGAATGTGACTGATAGAGCTGGGACTGGAGGCTGTCATCCCATCTATTCAGCCCAATTACCCTTCTAGCCCCATTTTTTGACTTTTTCAGCTGCAGCCTTTATGACCTCCAGAGATTACCTTCCCACCCTTGGGAATGCTAGAGAAATTGGAAAAAAAAACATGTCCTCAAAAGTGGATAAGAATCCCAGCCTCTGCCAAGATTGAGTGCAATTAAAAATAAGATATTGATGTACCCAGACAAGTCTGAGCTTTCCTTGCATTTAGCCTTTTCCTAATTTGCAGGAATCACTAATTTGTAGAAGCACTTGGCTCTACAGAAAACTTTGTGAATGTCATTCGTGCAACCTGAGAGATCCTGGTGACTTTGGGAAACTTGCTTCTCTAGAAAATTCAAGTCTACGGAACGTTTTTATTCTTTGTCCAAGTTATCGTGACCACTTAAACTTCAAATTGCAATTATTAAAATATTTAAAGAATTTTCTATGCAGGTGCATAGAAATCAGATTTTGTTGTTGTTGTTGTTGTGAAAACACAGAGATTACCTAAGTGTCCACAAAGAGGAACTATTGGGGCCACTGCAAAGCCAGAGTCTGAAAACAATGATTGGATGGAAATTTCAGTGTTCTCAAAATCTAAAAATATTGACATGGTTGCTTATCAATGGTAGGTAGCATCATCCTGTGAAATGCTAGGCAGCTGACATAAACCGTAAAACAGAATAATGTGTACTAACAGGGAAAAATGACTAAAATTGGTTATGGGGGGAAAAGCCATTAGCAAAACAATATTTTTAATATAAGACCATTTTTGCAAAAATATTAACGATAATCAAAATGGAGGAGGGAGAAAGTAAAGTTAGTATACAGAGAAGAAAAACAATTGGCAGCCTGTGTGCTACACTGTTGCTAATTGTTATTGAGGTGTGAGATTACAGAGAACATGCGTTTTTTCAGTAATATGTTTATTCATTAAACGGGTATTTTATTAGAAGTCTGCTGCATACCAGGTATATTCCAGGTGCTGAGGATACACATAGAACTTACATTCTAGTTAGAGGAGATAGAAAATTAGCAAGTAAATATGTTGACACTTGAATTTTGAATAAGGAAAATCTATTACTCCTGGTGTTAAGACATTTTTAAGATAAAAAATAGGAGACCATTACCAAAGGAAAAGGGAGGCAGATCCTTTGAAGGTTAGTAGTCTTTCTGCTGATGGAAGTAAAAAACTGGTAACCAAAATAAAACAAATGGAATAGACCTAATTTTAAGTCCATCGTTTCTAAGAGTGCCCCAAAACTTGAGCCATGATTTCATGGCTAACACAGATGAATGTCCTCTAGGCAAGTGATTATTTTTGGTTAACTACTTGTATATGGGAGGAAACTGAATATAGTAGCTGATTTTTATACTTGTCACAGACACTTATTTACACAAAAATGTAGGTTCTTTCCTGTTTCCTTTATTATATTAACCTTACTACTAGGAGAAACTACTCATAGAGTATATAAGTATGTGTTCTTTTTACATTTAGAAACTTCTAAATTCTTAACTAGAACAGGTTAATTCCTTTTTTATACAGTCATGGAAGTTTTATAAAAGTTCAGCTGGAGTTTTTTATTTTTCATTAATAATTACTGTTTTATTATAAACTGCAAATTTCACATTATTCAGGATTATCTGCTTGTAGTGTAAATTAGGAGAATTTAATAACATGTTCAAAAATAACTATTTTGTTTAAGACTGTATTAATCAGGTTTTCTTTTTGTACTTGAGCATAATCTTTAAGAGTGCTGCAATTTTAGGTCATTAAGATTCAATTGAAACTGGTAGTGAAACAATTGAGTCTCGTAACTTTTTATATTAGAAGTACTGTTTCAAAACTTTATAGGGTTCATATATTAATTCAAAGCAATTCAACAAGTTTCTACTCAGGGCCTTCTCTGTACCAAATACTAGATGTTGTAGATACACCAATGAATATAGTATAGATTCTGAACTCAGAAAGTCAATCTAAACAGAAAGACAGCGAGGTAAACAGAAAAATAATACAAATTATTGGGAGTGGGGACCATGTTATTTATCAGTGTGTATGGAGTGATTCAGGGTTTCCCACCACAGAGAGTCCCCCAAAAGCAAAATTAAACATTCAGTAATCTTTTCTATATCCAAGTATAGTGGGGCAGGGTCCTTTGCAGGAGCAGTGAGAACCTTCAGGCTACATTGCTGTAAATTTAGCACCTCTTTCCTGTAAGTTTCCTCTAAGTTGCCTCAGTGATTAAGGAATGCTTGATCTTGCCAATTATGTGTGCCACAGAGTTCTCCTTTTTCCAGCTTGGCTTTTTTCAGAACCAGATAGCAAGCAATTATTTCTTGTTAGGACAATACAAGTGGGGTAAAAAGCCCTTCTTAAATAGTAGATCACTAAGTATGTGTGTATACGTGATTATGAATGGATGAGGAAGAGTTGATCTGCCATGTGCAACCTTCCAAGCATATTCGAACAATTTTCATTTTGTTTTCTGTGGACACACACACACACACACACACACACACACACCTATGACTATCCATGTATCTGTACACATCATATTGGAATATATGTATGTACATATATATATACATATATATGTCAGATCTTCAATATAAATATTTAGAAGCTGACTTAGTTTGACCGGGCTGCTGTAACAAAATACTACAGCCTAGGTAGCTTATAAACAGCAAAGATTTAGTTCACACAATTCTGAAGGTCAGAATTCCAGGACCATAGATAACACGAGCACCATCCTTCCTGGTTGATATCCAAAGCCTTCTTCTTCTGTCATCACATGGTGGAAGGGGCTCGGGAACTCTCTTATAAAGCGCTAATTCCATTCATGAGGGTTTTACCCTCACAAATCAATCATGTCCCAGAGGCCACACCTCATCCTAATCCTCTTTGGGGTTAGGATTTCAACATATGAATTTGGCGGTGGAGTGTGGGGTGGGGGACTTTCAGACCAGAGCAAAACTGATCAGTTCTATTTCCCATATCAACGTTTAAAACAGAAAACAATAGAGGTTCAAAAGCAACCCCCACCATAAAAAAAAAGCACAAAACAAACAAACAAATAAACAAAACCCCCAGAGCTGTAGTTATTTGCTTGCCATTAAGAGCCCATGTCACATAGAAATTGAGGTCACTGGGGTTCCCCAAGCTGAAAGCAGAAGTGCTAGCAATAGAGGGACATGGGAGAATTGTACCATAGGAGGTAATTCTAGGAGATGGTCTAGATTATTAAATTCTAGTTGGTTAAGGAAAGGATCATAAAGTTTCCCAGGGGATTAGTCATTGTTCTAGTTAGGTCACAAGAGCGCAGGCATAATTTTATTGATTGATTGATTGATTGATTGATTGATTGGATTGAAGATTTAATATCTTCTTTTTAGTTTTTTTAGTTTTCAATTATACTTGATATTCAGTATTATTTTATATTAATTTCAGGTGTACAGAAGTACAGTGGTTAGACATTGATATAATTTATGAAGTGATCACCCCAATAAATTGATTATCTACCTGGCACCATACATAGTTAATCCAATATTATTGCTGTATACCCTATGCTGTACTTTACATCCCCATGACTATTTTGTAACTACCAATTTGTACTTCCTAATTCCTTCCCCTTTTCCACCCAGCCCCCCAGCCCCCTTCCCATCTGGCAACCATCAGTTTGTTCTCTGTATCTAGGAGTCTGTTTCTGTTTTGTTTGTTCATTTACTTTGTTCCTTATTCCACATATAAGTGAGATCATATGGTATTTCTCTTCCTCCAACTTATTTCACTTACCATAATACCCTTTAAGTCCATTCATGTTATTGTAGATGGTAAGATTTCATTCTTTTTTATGGCCACATGACAATCCATTGTAGATATGGACCACATTTTCTTGTCCAATTATCTGTTTTTTTCTTTTATTAGTTTCATGTGTACAAAACACTTAATAGTTAGACATTTATCATACCCCTCACAAAGTGATAACCCCCTCCCCCAATCTACTACCCCTCTGGCATCACACACAGCCGTTACATTTCCAGTCTCTATTCCATATGCTGTACTCCACTTCTTGTGAATATATACATATATATATATATATATATATATATATATATATATATATATATTTATATAATAGTTGACATTCATTATTATTGAGCTTCACTGTGCAGCACAGTGATCAGGCCTCTACAGCATCCCTGAAGTGGTCTCCCTAATAAGACAGTGTCCATCGGATACCCTACAAAATCTTTCCAACATAATTTTAAAGAGGTCAGAGAAAACATGCGCGTGCTAAGGCCTTGGCCAGATTGTTTCCTTTAACCTTCAGAAGAGAAGTACACAATGATCACTTCATAGGCTCTAACAGGTGGTGAAGTACTTGCGCCCTGCCACCCTGTTAGGTGTGTGCCGTGAAGGTGCTTGTTCTACAGCGGAGGAAACGGCAGCTCAGGTTGAGTGACTCCACTCATCCCACAGGCATTTGCTGAGAAACGATTCCAGGGACTTACTCGTTCTCCAAAATGGGCCTCAGCGTGGACTTGCCAGTTCTCATTTGCGTTCCCTGAAGGCAAAAACAAGATATTGTATTGCTTAGTTAGTAAGTAGATGTTTTCTAAATGAGCAATATCAGGTTGGGTATAAAGTTCTTGCGCACACTGTTTCTGGTCTCTCAACCTGAGTTTACATGCTATGCAAACAGCTTTGGTGCTATCAGAAGAAGCCAGGTCCCCTAGGTTCACCTTCCAGGCTTTTTCTCTGTTTTGCTGCTTCTACTTCCTTTTCTATATCCAAATACTTATTGAAATTGCAAGTGAAAAAAAAACCTCACAAACTTTTAAAAAGTTAGAGATTTTCTTTTTTAAACAGCATCAGAGGTTTCAACGACAGGATTCATGTACAAAAAACAAGCACATCTAATACCTTCAATATAATTTGATTTATAGCGTTTACATTCATGCATTCCTGTTTAGAGCCATATCTATGTAAAAGGGAATTTTGCTCTGTCTTATGGCATCAATTCTCAGACCACCAGTATTTCAAAAGGCTATGCTCCTCTTTTCAACCCCTCTGCCCAAGTACAACGATCAGAAAATTATCACACAAAATGTTAACTGTCATGTTGCTGTCTCTTTGTCTTTTTGCTGCGTGCATGCTCCAGGTGGGAGAATTCAGAGCCCATGCTGCTGAGTGGACAGCCAACGTCACGGCCGAGTTCAAGGAAACCAGGAGGCGGCTGAGTGTGGAGATTTACGACAAGTTTCAGCGCGCCACCTCCATTAAGCGGAAGCTCTCCGCAGAACTGGCTGGGAACCACAACCAGGAACTGACTCCTTGTAGGAGGACCCTGTCCGTGAACCACCTAGCGAGCGAGAGGGATGTCTTGCCTCCCTTACTGAAAACTGAAAGTATCTATTTGAATGGATTGACGCCACACTGTGCCGGCGAGGAAATTGCTGTTATAGAGAACATTAAATAGCCCTCTCTTTGCAGAGCCTTAGGCATAGCCATAGGTGAGGACTTCTGTATGCTCTTTAGGACTGTTGCTGGTAGCATTTTTTAAATTGTGCATGAGCTCTAAAGGGGGGACAAATAGATACACCCATCATGGCCATCTACCATCAAGAGAATTTGGAATTCTGAGCCAGCACTATCTTTTTGATGATGCTTGTTGAACAGTCCACTTTCTTTGTTGAGTGGAGCAACACAAGCAAGGTCTGATGCCTTTTTGTGCCCAGACTGTTTTTCTCCCTTTTTTTCCTAATGTGCCATACGGCTTCGGAATGAATTCGAATTGTTTCTGGTAATAATGTTGCTTCAAGGGATCAGTCCTTAACTTTTCAGGGTCTACCTAACTGAGCCTAGATATGGACCACTTATGGATGACAACATTTCTTTTTGTAAATGGCAAGAAATTCATATGCAGCCTTTTACCTAAGAAATTTCCTGTCAGTGCCTTATCTCATGAAGAAACAGAACCTCTCTAGCTAATATGTGGTTTGTCCTTCCCCGCCCCACCCATAGGCTCACCTGCAGTCCTCTACCCCACGACTCCCATTTGAATACCATACCTTTCTGGAAACAGTGTGTAAAATGACTGACGTGATGATGCCCGAAGAAGGACCAGATGCCAAATTAGACGGACATTGAAGCAACACTCAGACGCCCTAGCGTTAAAGGCACTGCAGAGAAATGAGGTGCAGAGATGGCCCCTCTGAGTATTTATTTGACTCAGGTACCAATGGTACATATATCCAGTGTAATAATTACCAGGCCGGTAAAATTGGCTGCTGTCAGTCCATTTTCTTCTCCTGGCAGTATTTAGAATTTATCCTTTATGAATGACTACAAATTTTTCAAAGGTGGAAGAAAAAAATTTATATATATATATATCCTGAGAAGAAAACTGTTCGATGGATATTATTGGAGGTGATTTAAGACAACTGGTGTGAATTACATTCTGATGAAAAGAAGATAGCAAAACAATGTGTTATGAGCACTTGCTAATAAACACTATACTGCCAGCACTGATTTGCTTTTTGGTGTATGAAAAGCTTAAATGATTTTCTTTCCTTGGGTGACTTTTGCCAGGTGAGGGGAGGTAATCCAGCAGGCAGGGCTGGCACAGGCCTAGCCTTCTAGAGGATGTACCTCTAGAGTTGTGACTGAGTGTGAGAGTAGAAGTTGAAACTGGCACCACTGTGACTTTGCACATGGAAAAATGCAGATTGCAGGCATAATTCATCTCTGACATTAGAGAAAAAGCTGTTATAGCACAATTTAAATGTTGAGAGTTTTTTTGTTTTTTAATTAGAAAAAGCTATAATCCTTTTTAGTTTAATTTTATGGCCTGTAACTCTTTGGATGTTTCCAAAATTCAGAAGAAATTCAGTAAAGGCACCTAATAGATTGCTACTCTTTCTTTTATTTTCATACTTAGATCTGCTGTACATTGTATATATAATTTTTTAAAATGCAGAAAGAAAATGATTTCCCTAAATATACTTGCAAAACATTTCTTTTACTGTTGGGGTGGTGGTGGTGGTGGGGGTATGTGAATAGATGCCATTCCAGTTGTTAGGGTCTTAAAAGTAAACCCAGGATCTTAAAAAAAAAAAAAAAAAATCTTAATAGATGCTTATTTTCCAAAATCTAAATTTAAGCTAAAAATGTAAATATCCAGTTAACTTGTTAAAGGTACTTTTATAAACTTAAAAAATTCTCACTGAAATTTTAGAAAGTCAGGCTCTTTTAGAAAGAAAGCTACACCCACTTCCTCAATACCTGTTCTGAAAGTTCATATGGTGGATTGCACCATGTATAAACTGTGAATTGTATTGACAAATAAAGTTTGTAATTAAAGTCAGCATTTTCTGAGTCTCCTGCTTGCTACTGACTATTTAGATCTGATTCTGACTAAGTAGACCCTCAGGATGTCACTTTTCACTCTGAGTGTTTTGTGGCTCCTTTGTTCACGATATTCAAGAAATAGTTTTGATGCAGGATACCTATTCTTATTAAATACAAGAATGTTCTCTCCTGTTAAGTGTGCAGAATGTTCTCCTTTGGTGGCTGTTCATCAAACGTAAATAACCTAAAATTTCATTTTTGAAATATATTTTAAATAGAATATAAGTTCAAGATTGTTTCTATTACATTGTGATGTATCCGTATCTTATTTTATCATTGTTAGACCTTGTCTCCACACTGAAGTAATCTCAATGCCGAACACAGGCACGTGTGTTTTGTAAGAAGAAAACAAACAAACAAACAAACAGCCTGTTAGTGTTGAAGCCTAAAGAAGGTAGTTACAAACTAATCTTCTAGACCTCACACCCCAAATATTTGGACTAGATAACTTGTTGGTATCTTACATAAATTTATTGATTCTTTCCCAAGTATCTTGATGCTCAATAAATATCTTAAAACTGTTCCCCAATATTATCCGTAGGATTGGGGAAAATCTACAAAAGCATGCATATTATGTCAATTTTGTTTTCTCCTGTTTTATTTTGTTTATTTCTTGTAGAGAACATTGATCATGATTTTTGACATAGTCTAGAGTTTTCTAAGTGAATTTATTTTTTCACTGGACCAGTTTAAGAGTAAGTAGTTTTGCCCGAAAGGATATTTGGAAAACATTAAGTACTAGAACCAGCAAAGATCAGGAATTATCTGATCTGAAATCTTAGACATGGATTCTAGACAAGGCTCTTTAACCACCTTACAGCTATTAAACATAAAAGTGATTATTTTGGAGTTCTTTCAGTTTCTTACATAAATCTATATACTTTGCTATGTAGTTCATATCACATGCCCTATTTTTCAATAATATTACATCCTTGCAATACAAGAAAAAGTGAAACTTCTAAAGCCAAGAAGGAATTGAATAATTTGTATCTCGGCCTTCAAAAGAAATAACAGAGCAATGTATAAAGCTTTCTTTCTCAAATTCTAAGGAACAGGTGACATACAAGAAAGACCAATTCCCACCTCACTTTATTATATAAAATCTATAGAATTCTTTTATTTTAAGGCTAGATGTTCAGAGTCAGGGAAATTTTAGGTGGAATACCAAAAAAACAAAAACAAAAACAAAAACAACCCAAAAAACAAATTTAGACATGCTTAAGACTTGAGATAGCTATTTATGCCTAAGAACTGGAGGCATAGATCAACTGTTATTTTTGTTTTCCTTTTTTAAAAGATGTTTACTGTTCTGGTAAAATCATAACTTATTTGTGGTTTGCATTCCTTTATTAAAGTGTGAGTATACATTTGCTTTTGTGTAAAGTAAAAGATGTCTCTATTTGAATACTCATAACTCCATTAAAATTAATACATGATTTTGGACCTAAGCTTGAGTTTACTTAAATGTCCTTTTATAGTGAAACTTACTGGCCTTGCACTTGTTCATGTGTTGGTTCCAAGATGATATGGAGTCACATGGTCACTTTTGAGAGGAACTTTTGGGAGCAACTTATTGCGGTCATATTAATAAGGGGAAAGCTCCTAAGCTCCACATGCTTCCTTCTTCCCACGCCTTCTCAAATGTTTATACACCTTTTGTTTCATACATGACACTTCCCCACCCAGATCTCAATGACCCGTTCCTAAAAGAGAGGGATTAGTTCCAATAACCAGGAGTTTTGTTTCTGCTCTTTTAACTAAACACTGTTTGTTCACTAAGCCCTAGTTTTTACTATTTCTATTGTTCATAAAACAATTTATCATTTTCCTAGTATTAGCATTATAAAATATGTTCACTGTGTTATGCTTGTCTCAGTTTACAACCGTTTTGTTTTGCTTTGTTTTCTTAGTTTTTATCTGTCATTCTTTTCTAAAGTATTTCTGTACATTCACCAAAATCTCAATGCCCTCATCTTTACGCTGTTTCTTTTGTACTCTTAGACTTGGATTCCCTCTAAGCTCCATATCCATCTAGCTAACTCCCATTAGATATCTTCACTTCACAAAGGAACCTCAACATATCCAAGACCCTCATAATATTTCCCCAGCCCTGGCCCTTCTTTGGTGTCACCTATTTCAATGAATGACACCGCTATCAATTGGGTTGAACAAGTCATTCTTTATTCTTCTGTCCTTCAACTCCATACCCACCTATCACCAAGCCCTATTGACTTTCATCCTGAATATGTCTTGAATTTGTACACAGTCATTACCTTAATCCAAGCTACTACCATATCTCCCTTTCTACTAACTGTTTTTATATTCCTTTTGTATTATTTTCTGTGGTCTTTTAACATAACAAATCTGATTGTGTTACCCTCCAGTTTATATCCACTTTATATCTTTCTTTTTTTTTTAGGAGTAAGACCACAATCCTTCAAATTACCTTCATTTGGTTTAACTCATGCCATCCTTTCCTGACTCATCTCGTATCACTCTCTAATGCTCTGTATTCCAGTCCCACTGGATTTCTCTCTTTTATCTTGCTGATGTTGTACCCTTTGCCTGGAATACTTACTCTCCTTTTGCTCCTCACCCTTTTTTTACTAACGGACTCCTACTCATCCTTCAAAACCCAGCTCAAGTATCACTTTCTCTGATAAGCCTTCCCTGATATCAATTCAGTTACCTTTGTAATGTACTCTATAAAACCCTTTCCCTTTCCCTTAGGTTATGATTAGATATCACCATTCTTATTTGGTTATTATTTGTCTTTCCCACTAAAACACAATTCATTTGTTTTAGCCTACTATGTTATTTCCAAACACTAGCAAAGTATATATAGTAGATGCTCCAAAAATACACGACGAACAAATTAATGAAGTTAAAGTTGGAATTTAACTGTTGTAACCATCTGAAGGATCCTTATGTATAAGTATCTCAAATGTTCTCAGTTGCACAAACATTTATCTGTCCTCTTCGACTGGCTTAGTAGTAAATGGGATACATACAGCAATCGTTTCTTCTATTAGCTGACAAGCTGGTAATAGTTACTTACTGTGTATAAAAAAGTCAAAGCTAATTCTTTATCTAGACAGACTTACAATTTATTTGTCATTATTATAGACTATTACTCCTTATAAGCAAGAGTTCCATTATTTTGATTTCCAAATTTTGGCTCACAATAGATACTAGTAAAGATTTTCAATTATAATCTGTCTTGAAAATTGGTTTAGAAATTAATTGCAAAACATATTTGCTAATACTAGTGAATGGATGCCTTTTATGAGTAGAAAGCTAAATGCACATTTATTATCCTTGCCAAACAAAATTCAGCTTTTTCATGCTTAAATTTATAAGCAGTCTGGGAAGAAATCCATTATTAGGCACATTTTGAACTGTATCCAACCAAGAATGTTAGTCACTTACATGGTATAATTTTGAAATTAACTCATAGAATAAACATTGGTTTTCATTCAGTTATTTCCTGACTTTGCAGATGCACCCCTTTTTATACTATCTAATTAGTAGAGAATGATATGTAGACAATTTTTATCATAGTACCTACTTTGTTTTAAAAACATTTTAGATTTTTAAATATTATTGCATTAGACTGTTAGTATGTTCTGGATTTTTACTAAGAATTTTAAATGAGCATCAGAAAGTGGCAATGTCTGGTCCAGATTCAAATTTTATCATGCCCAAGTATTTCAGAGTCGAAAAGACAATAGCGTCAAGATACTGTCAAGACATCCAACTAACCCATCCTGTTTCTCAGTCAGGTGCAGCAATTCAAGAGTTTACACATGCACTGAGAAAGTTTAATATTGCCAAGGTCTAAACATATACCAGGAGCTCAGCCAAGTGTATGAATCTCTTCCATGATTACATTGTGCAAAATATTACCCTGATCATGGCTTACCAAGTCGACATTTTTCAAGAGCCATTTTTCTAGTGTCAATCACGAGAAATACTAAGCCAAATAAATGTCTGCTCTCTAGGAGATGGCAGGCATGGGTAAGACATTGCTATGTAGCATGGATGGAGGGAATCGTCTCAATGCCTCAGAGCCCTAAACAAAAGGCTCTTGCCTTTTTATGGACCTGAAAGGCTGAGGTAGAAGGAAAGGGAGAGGAACCATCAGTGCAAAGGCTGAGGTAGAAAGAAACGGAGGGGAGCCATCAGTGCTGAGGGTGGAAAAAAGTGCCTCACCTGACGCCCCAAAAAGGAGGCTTCCAAATGGAGGCACCCTGTGCCTGAGTCCTTGCCTGCATCTGCCTCCAGAAAATTGCCTTGACTGTGGGAAGGACAGCTTCCCCCAAGACACCAACTCCCCCCATGAAATTGCCTATGGTTGATCACACATAGGATTTTGGCCTGGAGTCATTTCAAACTGTAAAATAGGGAGTAATGTGAATAGATCTGTGCTTTCGGAATGATAACTCTGAAAAAAGTGTGGAATAGCTGCTGAGGGAAAGAGATGAGATGTGTGGCAGGGAGTCAGAGGAAGGCTGAGGGGGGTCCCCGAGAGAATCCCGAGAGAGGGATTCAGGTCTAAACAATATCAGGGCACTGAGGGGATGCCGGTGCTTTTAGCTTGAATTAGGCACCTGGGCTACGGTGAGGGGGGTGGGGGTGGGGGGAAGGGAGAAGGTTTGGGAGGGAGACTAATGTTTTGAATTTAAGGCACCGGTGAGGTCACCAAAGTGAAAACCTTCAATGGGTGGTTAAATACTCAAGTGAGCTTACGGATTGCACGTAGAGAAATGAACATGAGAATCATTGGCATTAGAAGTCTGCACATTTAATATGAAATGAAATCTCCACAGTCAATATGTTAATATTCTAAACGTGAACTCAGTTTTCAATGATATAGTAGGTGAGGTGTGTTTCATTGCAAGTCAAAAAATGCTCTCACATGAATGAAATAAGAAGGTTTTAGAACATTTTCAACCTAAACGTTGATCAAGCCTTACTTTGAGTCTCGTACTGTGGTAAGTACTATGCACATTTTCTTTGTGGTAAACACTTTTCATCAGCAGAGCGTATAAGTGTTTGTCCTTTTTTTAGCCCTGCGTGCGCTACTTCATTTGGATCTATTAATTTTATCATATGTTCCCCAATCAGCTTCTCTTCTTGGAAAGGAGAAATATTACTAAGTCATTTGTTAAAACAGAAACAACACAAATGAAAACGCACATAATTCTGGTGGGCTCTGTGGTGCCTGAGCTGGATCCCCAGTGGACTGAGCCAGTGACTCCATCCCCAGGGGCTCTGAGTGTTGGGTGCTAACGGTTCACAGCTGCCCACTTTTCTGGAGAGCGACCTACTACAAGTCAGAAGCCACCTCCCTGGGAGGTCACCCAGCTCCAGCCCCACCCAAATGTGGGCAACCCACAGCCTATAATTGACTTGGGGATAACGAAAGGCAGACATCTTTCCTTAAGGTGGCATTAACTCTGTGCTACAGCTTAAACTCCAGAGCTCTCTGTGGGATCAGGCTGAGGCCAGACTCCAGCTGAGATCACATCTTTGCTTAGTCCCTCATCCACTCTCTTGTGTTACCCTCACTCCCTTTCTCCCGAGTGCCCAGCTCCAAATATCACATGCACCCGAATCCCTGACTCACGCTCTATTTTGAAAACAACTGTAGAAGTTATACAATGGAATAGAAGGTCAGGTCCAAGGTGGGGAGACACAAAACATTTTTAGAAAATATACCGAGGTGATGACTGAGCCACTTACATGGTTCTTAGTTTCTAGGCAATCAAAGTGAAAAGTGAAACATTTATCAGTTCAGACCCAAAATGTGTTCAAACCAAGGGAATGAAATGAATGAAGGGGAGCTAGGTAAGTTGCCTGCAGTTCCTTCTGAATGGACTTGACTCCATTCAAATGCTAAACAGTTCCCATGATTAGATTAAGTAGAATTCAAGCCATTTTTGACACTGTGGTCTGAAATTCTTACATTGTCAATCCGTGGGTAACCATTATAATCAAGAGAAGTGGTCAGTTAGGAAGCAGTTCATCTGCTATGCTTGCCACAAGCCTGAATTAGCAAGGTCTGCATTTCGGAGGCCAGCGGCCTAAGAATAAGCTTTTCTCAAAACCCTTTTACTGAAAGCCATGTAAATCCTGTTTGAGCTTTCCCCCCGCAAAGTTCACTAAAGAAGTCTGCTGCAGTGGTGCAGTCTCCCTTGAAAAGATCTTATTCTCATCTGAATCCAAGTAGCAATTTCCTACAGTAAGATGTGGCTTTTTGAGTTTCCGTGGAGGAATTCAAAATACATTTCCTATTAATTTGTGACTGCCCTCCTCATGGCAAGGCTGAATTATAAAGGCTTAACATTTGCAGTTTGAAAATTTCTTACATCAGCTATGGAACATGAGCAACATTACAATGGTGCACTCTTAATTTTCATGAATTATTTTGGCAATGGCTCTCAGCAGAAAAATATCTATTTAATCAGAGCTGGATAATTTTCTGCCAACTAAGTGTAGCAAATCCTTCTGCACACTGCAGGCAATGCACCAAAGATTTGGAATGCTTTTGACTTCAGTGCTCTACTTAGCCTAGTGAACCTGGGCTTTTCCAAATTTCTCTAAATTGATTGCTCTGAAATTGTTACTCAACTAGGTGGATCTGACCTCTTGTTAATGTGACTATGAAGAATCAAAGCTCTATATCTGTCTTTCCAAAAAATATTTAGTGCAACACTACCCTTCAGGATTCTTAGGGAATAAAAGAATGTTTTGTGGTTGTGGGGACAGAGCCAGGAGTGCAGTTTCCAGGCTCTCGCCCTCACGTGGAAAGGTGCTTAATCGGGTAGTAAATGGCCGTCAACTGTGATTGGATGGCCATCAGCTGTGGCTAGTTGCCTGTCAGCTGTAACCAGTGAGCCATTGGCCACTAATATAACTACCTTGGCTACATTAGCAGCAAATGGGGGCTAGCAAGGGCAGATTGTGGATTGTAGTCTTGCAGAGAGGCAGATGCCACCAGCGAGACTATAGTGGTATGACTCCCCTATCTATGGCTCCATGGTTCCTTTTTGGCCTCACCACATCCTGCGTTCTTACGTGGGGAGCGGGACCAGCATGACAGTGATAAAAGAAAACATAGGATACACCTGCTAGTATATCGACTTTCCTTAAAGATCCACAACTAACCCAGTAAACTAACAGCTTTGAGAAGTCCTACAGTGAAGGAGCTGTATTAGTTAATTATCCCCAAACTTAGCAACCTAAAACAGACATTTGTTATCTCACGCAATTTCTAAAGATCAGGAGTCTGGGAGTGACTGACCTGGGTGGTCTGGCTCAGGGTCTCTCCTGAGGTTGTGGTCAAGCTGTTGGCCAGGGCTGCAATCATATGAAGGCTTGACAGGGGCAGGAAGATCTATTTCAAAGATGGCTCCCTCTCATGGCTGTTGGCAGGAGGGTTCAGTTCTTCACCACATACACCTCTTCACAGAACTTCTGAGTGTCCTCATAACATGGCAGCTGGCTCCCCACAGAATGACTGATCTGAGAAAGAGCAAGCAGGATGCCACAGTGATTTTTATGATCTGGTTTCTGAAGTCACACACTGTAACTTCCACTTTTATTCTATTTGTAAGAAGTGAATGACTAAGTCTAACTAACACTCAATGGGAGGGGAATTAGGCTCTGCACTTTGAAAGGAGCATCAAAGATTTCATGGACTTATTTTGAACCACTACAGGTGGTTTAATCCATCATTTTCTTTACTTGACCATAGAAGCTTCAATCATACCTATTACCCTAGTTAATAATGGAACATAGTGGGTTTTGTGCAGTGTGGCCTGTGGGGTCTCTGGTCCCACTCCCCACATAAGAATGCAGGACGTGGCTAGGCCAAAAAGGAACACCCACGGAGCCATAGGTAGGGGAGTCAGAGTCATACCACTATAGTCTCACTGGAGGCTGGATTCACACGACGTGCGACCTGCTGTCAGTTTTCTGTCAACCAACCGACTCAACTCGGCTCACCAACCAGTGCAGCTGTGGCAGTTATATCAGTGGCCAATTGGCTAACCGGCTACAGCTGACGGCCAACTAGCCACAGCCAACGGCCATCTACTACCCGAGTGAGCACCTTTCCACATGAGGCCGAGAGCCTGGAAACTGCTCTCCGGGACTCTGTCCCCACAGTGGGGAAAATGCTGTGTTATACTCTTTTTATTTTCCCTCAAGGAAATGTAGAAAATGAAAAGTATGTAGATTATATATATAAATCGGTAATTTGACAAAGTATCATCTTTCATTTCTTCTTTTCTAATTTTGCAAATATATCTTTAGAGAAAAGTTAATTAACTAGTATTCCTGAAAAAGAAGTTATCCAAATATTTCGATCACGGCATGGCCAAGGGACAACTATCCCAAGGGAATGGACAATTGTTGAGAATTTATAAGTATATGAATCTTCAAAATGGAAGAAGATCTGTTAGACACCAACATTCTTGATTAAACCATCTGAACCTCATTCCATATTTAAGAAAATCATTTTTGGTTTCAGGTACAAGTTCAAGCTTTTTGACAATGTGAGCTAATAAAATAATTTTGGGACAGATCATTACTTCTCAGATGATTCATAATCCACTGTGTATACTTAAAAATGTAAATCTCAATAAAGAAAAAGAAAACTGATTATTAGAGGTAAAGGTTATATTGGCTCTCTACAAGTAAAATGCATTCCCCCAGCTCTTTACTCAAGGTTGCCTTTGTTACATACGTATACTTTATCATCCGAAAATTATTTTCATATGAATAATTTGTCTAATAAGACCTACAGTTCCTTTTTGTCCAGTGAAAAACAAGTGGTGTGTCAATTGTCCTATGAGAGTTGGAAGAGATTGATATGCACTGTAAGGATAAACTCTGACAAATCTATTGTAGATCCAGATTTTATATGTCACACATTTCTCCACCTTTCAGATGAATATGTGACCATGGCTCCTAGCAGAGAAAAAAGATCAAGAATGATAAGCTTAATTTTTATTTGGGTGACTTTGCTCCCCTGTGCAAAGCATAGTGGTGGTGACCATATAAATGCCAAGGAGTTGCCCTCTGTTTCAGGGGCACAGTCTACGTAGAGTTCTTGGCCCAACATCATAAGATGTTTGCTTGAAATAATTAAGAAATGATGTGAGAGAATGTGGATAGCTCACTAAAAACCACAAATCAAAATAATTAATTTTATGTATTACTTTCACTTTATTTCAAAGAGTCTATAAATTCATCATCCCATATTTTAATATAGCTAATGTACCACATTATACCATAGATTTAAACAGATTGCTCCAAGCTCTCACAACTTACCGTCCCAGAATTCCAGAGCCTCATATTAATGCCATTCTCATTTATTTGGAAACAGATAAAACTGGCGTTTTTCTGGATGTTACACATTAAGAGCTATGGCAAATATTTGAAAGAATCATATCTAGTCTAGTATCATTTTTGAAATAATACATATCAGTTTTTAGCTGGAATTTTATGAAAATATACACAAAAAGAATACAAGATATAAAATGGTATATACCATCAGAGTTATAAAGACACTGCTAGATTTGGAAGAGATAAGATCTCATTCATCTTGATATCATACAAAATATCCTGGGGCCTAGAGAGCGAAGAATTACATCAAGAGTTTATTCAGGTGATTGGTGGGTGAAGGCACTAACGGGGATGCAGATGTGCAGCTTTGATTGGATGGGGAAAGTCTCAATCCTATTGGTTAAAATACAAGTCAAGGAACTCCTTTGTAAGGGTGGGCTCAGCCGGCCAGAACACAGTGCAGGCAGGTAGTTCAGTGCAAGAGGCAGGCAGCTTAAGGCACTTCTCCCTGAAGCTCAGTATACGTGAGAAACCCCTATTTGGAAATGGCTGCTAGGCTCTGTTTGTTTGTTTGTTTGTTTGTTTGTTTGTTTTCTGAACCCAGTTAACCACCAGGAACCCTTCTTGGTAGGTATCTTTTTGCTCGGGGTCAACACTTATGAAGTATAAACGGGAAGGGAACAGGAGTGTTCAAAGAGCATCTACTGACTGCAGTGCAAGTCTGATATTTGTGAAAGGAACAGATTGGGCAGGGAGAGCCTCATATCACAACACAGGTTTTTAAAAGTTCTGGCCAGATTGATGGGGAATCCCCAGCCAAAGTTTGCCATTTAAAAAAATTCTACCTCAGGCAGAAATGACCTTGTCCTAGAACCCCTGCTTACATTCAGTGATTGCTGAGAATAGCTGGGTAGAGCTGTGGCCTGGCCTGAATGCAACCCCAGATGCTTCTGTTAGAGGCAATTAGCGAGACTCCCTGTGGCAGTTTCTATGGAAGGGGCATCCGATCAGGGCACTTTCGTGGCCATAGCCCATTTTCCCATAAATATTTGGAGAGTACTTCCTCCATGGTTTCTGTAGGCTTCTCTTCCTGAGAGGAAACCTAGAAGAAGGAGGACAGTAAGAAGACCTACAGCCCTCATTCCTGCAATTGATCTTGGGGCCGCAATTACTACTCTTTTTTTTTTTTTAATCCAGTCTTCACATTAAATTTCCCTCACACTCAGCGGGTCCTGGTGGCTTACCTGACGGTGTGACCCAAACCTTTATTCCTGAAGGCTCTGAATCCTTCGTAATTATATCCATCTCAGGTTGAGTTGTTGCTCATGTCCATGTAGAGTCACAATTGGATAAGTGAGTACCAAGAGACATAAAAGTGGATTGCACATTCCTCTATGCTTCCATTGTATAAAACCTGTCCTATATTTTCCTGCTGATTGGGGTCAATTCGTGCTTCAAGATGGTGCTTCTTCTCACTGCTAAACCCAGGACACAGGGAGTTTGAAGTGCCTGGCAGCAGCCCAAGCTTATCTTTCAAGGGGACCCTTGTACACCTTGCAAGGCCATGCCTTCTATGGGGACCAGAACATGTAACCCTGCAGAACTCAGATACAGGAAGCAGAAAATTTCCCATTGAGAATCATGGAAATTGGGACCACATCTTATATCCCTTCATTCTCTGACTCATGTATCCTTCCGAGTGAGGACACAGTAACAGAGATTTTGATTTAATGGATATACTGCATCCTGAAGGATAGCACCTCATCCTTGAAAACTATTGCTGGTGCTTCAGTTGGGTTTTCAATATTTTTTCACTACTTATTGTGGAGGAGAGATTGTTCCATGATATGATGCGGTCAGACCCTTGAGCTAAATCGAGATACATCCAGGCAAGAACAGAGATGGTTTCCTGTAAACACCCTAGAGACTGTCTGATCGACTCCTCCCTAATGCCCCAGGCATGCTGGTTCCTGGAACAGGCCATAGCCCAGCCCTGGGCAAGCATGTAAGGCATTTTCCCTCACCTGGAGTGAGTCATGTCCCAGTGCTTCCATCCTTCCTTCCCTGTTCTATATAATTCTTTAGTGCCTGCCGTGCAACATGGAGGTTATCCACATTGTCTTGCTGACACCCAAGATGTATAATACCTCATATGTGAGTTCCTTTAATAAACTCTGTTAATTGCCAGACTAGAGTGGCCAGCATCTTCCTTTGCCCTCTGCCTACAGAAGTAGATTTTCAGTCTTGGGGCTTTCCCTGGGTCATAACATTTATGAAGCCAGCTATTTCTGAACGGTGTGCTATGTTATACAAATGGACCTCATGGTCGTGGTCTTGGCTGCCCTCTTTCCCCTCCTTCACTGTGAAGTAGATCCTTTGGTCAGATGCTATGTTATATAGTATCCCATGCCTGTGGATCAGGCATTCCATAGCCCCTGGATAGTGGTACTTGATGAGGTTTTTGTGAGCAGGAAAGGCAAATCTATTTCTGTAGTAGGTACCTGTCCTTGAGGATAAATGGTTGGCCCTTCCAGAATGGAACAGGCTCAATGCAGTCAACCTCCCACCAAGTGGCCAGTTGGTATTCTTTGTGAATAGTGCCATGTTAGGGGGTCAGTGTTGATCTCTGTTGCTGGAAGATCAGACATTCAACAGCAGTAGCCAGAGTGTCTATTAAAAGTGAAAGGCCCTGGACCAACGCTGCCATTAGAAGAATCCACATTGGGTAGGAATAGTCTGGTCCTAATATCCCTACCATCTTCAGCCGTGCTGGGAGCAGCCATACAGAAACATACGAGGTCTGACAATTAAGTTTGCAAACTCATCCTAGAAAAAGCGCTCCATACCTCATTGCTGAATATCACTACGGTCACCTTCGTAGTACTCTCCTTGGGAAGCTATGTACTGATGCCAACGCCTAATCCACCCTTCAAAGCAATTTTGGAACTCTTTTTCTGGAATGGCCATCAGAGCTGTCCTTGTATTACCCTCGATGTCCTGAATGTCATCAAAATGTCTTTCTTTCAATATTTTCTTTATCTTCAGATAAAGAAAGAAGTCATTGGGGGCCAAATCAGGTGAGTAGGGAGGGTGTTCCAATACAGTTATTTGTCTACTGGCTAAAAACTCCCTCACAGACAGTGCCGTGTGAGCTGGTGCATTGTTGTGATGCAAGAGCCATGAATTGTTGGCGAAAAGTTCAGGTTGTCTAATTTTTTCACGCAGCCTTTTCAGCACTTCCAAATAGTACACTTGGTTAACTGTCCAGTTGGTACACATTCATAAGTGAATAATCTCTCTGACATCAAAAAAAAAAAGTTAGCTACATTGTTGCAACAAGTTCAAGAACTTGATTGTCAGAACAATAAAGATATCAGATGGTTCCTTGCTTATTGGTTTTGTCCAGGTCACCACTGACTGGCTGAATGGAATGTAGTTAATATGGCCACTCGTGCTTTCATTTTTAGAGAAACAGAACTCACCCATTTTTATTTGGCCTTAGACCTGATCCAATATAGACTCGTGTCTTGCCATCTATAACCAAAAGCATATTTGTGATAAAGGGAATAATTTGGTATTGCTAAAGGGAAAAAGTGAGTGAGGAAATTTTAAAGATAAGTTATGGCTTAATCATGGATACCCTGAGGCTGTGGTTCTTTGACTTTCCTTCTGTTTACAAATTGCCATGGAATATTAATTATGGTTTCAGTGACAAAGAAGCATTGTACCACAGGCAAGAAATCATAACTGCACCTCACCATGGAAATAAAAGTAGAAATAATGTCTTTTATTTTCAAAAGAATATTAAATATGAAAAAATGCATAGTTTCATTACTTAATCTTTTTTTTTTAAGTGTAACTGGGTGAAAAAAATCTGTATGATTATTTGTGGAGCTTTGCTTCTGCTGCCAAGAATTATTTCTACAGGTAAACATGTTCTATTCAATCTCATTGCCCAGTTGCAAGAAAGGAATTGTTTACCTTTCAGATCCGAAGAGACTAGATTATTAGATGAGAAAAAACCAAACAAGTCAGGACTGACCCAGAGGCAGGGAAGGTTCTGGAATAGCCTAGGGGTGATGCCGACCATAAACCAAATATACCAGGAATCTTCCATTACTTTTTAAACGAATCTGTATGTCTAACGACTCTGAAACTAAATTAGATGCAATCTTCTCAAATAAGTTGGTATAAGTACAGCATATCCAATTACATCTATTCAGAAGCCATATTTCTTTCTTTGATCAATTAAAGTCAGTAAGGGGAGACTTTAATTAGTGCCAGCCCTCTGAGAATGAAGAATGAAGGTTGATATAGCCTGGAATATTAGTGGTTTCAGGAGTCCCATTTGCTCCAAAATGTATTTCCAACTGGTCTCCTAAAGGAACCGTCTCTTGAAAACAATGTTACAAATAAATGTATTTTCAAATGAGATCTTTATAAATATTACCCTAGTGTTTACACATTCTTCTCACTTCTGGGATAGGGTCCCGAGGAAATAATTTTAAGGAGGGAAAAAATCTACATACAAAGATGTTTTAGACGTGTTGATTATGTAACCAGATTCCCCAGTCATCATTAGATTACAGGAGCTAATGCGGTCACATCATCAGTAAAACTCGAAATTCTTGGGGTCTTTTCCTCACCTCTGGCAAACACTCTTCCCCCAGGTATTTCTAGGAGTCCCCAGTGCTGTCTACCATGTGCCCACAAACACGTCTCCCAGTGAGTGTCATCCTTGCTTTGTATTTCTCACTAGGCACTGCCATCTCCCATTAGGCCGGTGTTCATACCACCGCTCTTATGAAACACTCCAATTCTGATACAGTGTGACAGTTCCATGGCTTCAGCTGCGCCACTGTTGGTGGGAAAATGGAGACTATCCCCAACCGATTTGGCTTCATGACCTTCATAACCTCAATAGAAATTGAATTTTTAAAAATTAGGTTAGTTTTTACTTACAGCCCTTTGCTTCCCATGCATAGAAATGAGTCCATGTGGCTGGATTGGGTATGGATTTTGAGTGGCAGCCACCACGAACCGAAAATCAGTATTCCTGTCTGATCCTGGAGTGTCGTTGCTGTGCTAAAATCATACTTGCTCTGCGTGACTCTTCCAGGCCCCCGTCCAGACAGGCTTCTGTGGGGCACAGAACGTTAGTTAGCAAGATGTCACTAGGCGAGGCTCAAAGTTGAATCATTGCTACATTTCTATTATCCAAACAAGAGAAACAAAGTGCATTCTTAGGGCATAAGAAGAAAAGTTCAGTCAAATATGATGTGGAGATTATCAATATTAAAATATTGCAAATATATGGGAAAAATATAGAAGTGTATAGACTCTAATGTTAAATATAAAAAATCATTATTTAGCAATCACATATGATATACCCAGAATTTAGCCATATTTTTGTAAATTATATGATATTATATTAATGATATGATATGATGTGATATTTAAGAAAAATTATAGACTTCCCGAAAACTATTGTGTGGAGCAGAAACAAACATATAGTAACCCGCTGACACTTGAAAAGTTCACTGAAGAATCCAGTATGATCCCCAGGGAAAGGAAGAGCAGAAATTCTGTCAGAATTCTGCCAGAAAAGTGATTCCAATCCAGAGAATGAGGACTGGCCAAGGTGGGAGAGCACCTGGGGTGTGGCCATGGGGCAGAAGGAATCTTGACTTAAGGGGAAAAACAACAGGAGAGACGATCTGATCATGGAAAGAAGACGCAAGGGTAAATTATTTCCCTTTTGATTTTGCTTTGGGCTGACTTGGACTTCAATATTTGTTTCCTCCTAAGGTGTCACAATGAAATGAAGCCAGGGGCCTTATTCAGAAACGAAAGCAAACTTTTAAAATTACTTTGTGTGCTTGCTCTGACTTATTTAAACGCTCAGAGCTTCTCAATGCTTTAACTCTTCCCCCTTCAAATACCTGTATGCTCATTATAGCTGCACAGCATATGGCAAGTATGCAATTATATTTAATAAATGACATTAGAGCAACCACAAAGGTCTGGCTTAAGTCACACTCTCCAATAAATGTTCAGATAAGAGTATGAGGCAAATCCCTAATACGTAGTTATCTGATTAACTGAGATAACTCATCTTCGCTCATGGAGTTCCAGAGTTACACGACATTCTTAAATCTTTTGAAATTTTGGGAGAATCCTAAGGCTGGTCCAAGGCTGTAAACAGAAAAGTTGGCAAGCTGAAAATAAATATAGTGATTAAGTATTTGTGACTCCATCTTAAAGTGAAAGGAGAGATGTCGATCAGTTTGCTCTAGAGTCCACCTGAAGAGCTGAGTATACTTTGTAATGACATGTCAAACCTTGTCCAAAGAATAGAGTCAAGGTCGATTGGGTTTCCTGTGGCTAAGCCATTGATCACTGGGAATAGGAGATGTTTGTATTTGAGGTGTACACGGAGGAAAAGAAAAAGATCTTAGACTGTATTGGTCTACTGATTGGTCCTGTGATGGCCTGAGATAAAAATATCTTCTAATCTTCTCACAAAACACAGAATGTTCTTGACCGGGGAGTTCATATATGATTTATATAATATGTATTTTCTTAGGGTGTTGCATTATAGTTCATTGAAGAGAGATACTTTGTTTTTGTTTTACTTTGTTACCCGTAATACACAGTGGCTTAAGCTTTTTACACATGGAATGTATGTTGGTTGGCTGGGAGGGAGAGAGGCAAGCAGGGTGAGGAAGTCGAGGGGGGAGGTAGAACTGAGGTCACTGACTTCTTAAAAATGCTCTGGCAGGAGAAGGTTGTCACACAACCTTCAAGTCTCCCAGTGAGCGTCATTTTTGTTATGTTTGAGAGGCTTTGGAGACGATCCACATGAGGGCAGGTTGTCCTCAATTGCCTGTTGGGTTGAATATTTTCTCAAAGAGTCCAGTTTACAACTGAGCATCAGATTCCACAGGTCAGGTTCCTTGAGCCGTAGCCTGTGTGTCTGCAGACTGTCTTGCTTCTCCTCACTCAGGATTATGTTCTCATCATTCTAAGAGCTACCATCATGATAGTCACAACAATTAAATGCCTAACATGCGCTAGGAAAACCACACACCAAAGTCTTATCTGCCAGGTTCTACAGCAGCTGGTTTTCCCACGATGCTGACCTGCCTCCCAGAAAGCCCTGCTGGGGCTCCCATGACGAGCCACCGCCTTAGTATGTGCCAGCAATACTTTTCCTAAGAAAACACCTCAGGGGACCCATCCATGGGGAAATAGCCAGCTCCTTCCTGAGCCCAAATTCCTGCTCTCGTAGCAGACTGCAGATCTGACGTTGGAGACTCTTCCAGACATGTAAGGACCACTCAAAACAGACTGTGTAGTGAAACTTTCCTGCTACTTCCTTAATCCTGCCCTAGGTAAAGAAGGAGCCCAATTTTCAGCCCCAGCCTTAAATGCCAAGACCACCCTTTCCTTTTTCCTCACGTCCATCTCCTCACCTGATATCAACATGCACGCTATCACAGTAGCCACATGTGGTTATGAGCAGAATGTGTGATTGGGGACCCACAAAATGTGATCTCCTTCCTCCTGCAAACTTGCAGTCACTCTTCACCCAAACTCTCCCCACAGAAACACACTCTGGCAATAGGTATGGGGAATCAAAAGATGGAATCTCATCTAGATTTCAAATATGTTAGAGACCAGAATGGGTAGACCCTTGAGTTTCTGGAAAAATATGACTGAGCTCTTTCCTCAAATGGAAAGCCAACTGAAATGACACGTAAATTATATAGCAGTTTCTTCTTTGCTACATTGCTGTCCAAGCTCTTTATTTCATGCAAGTAAAGGCATATCCATAGTGACTCAGCAAACCCTATACAGCTTTTGACTAATGAACATTTTTGAACAGCAAAGAGTTAGAAGAGGCTTCTGACTTAGGAAGTATTTTGACTGCATGAGAAATTCTAATGCAACAGCACACCAGCACAATTTTAGGACGCAGAATGGAAGCAAGAACACGTTCTGGCTCTCGACACACAATAAGTCTGTTCCCAGGCCTTTTAATTGGCCAGAGGTGATCTATTATCTTATGTGGATCAAGTCAAAAGGGAATCAAGGTAATCATTTCCTGAACCAGAATAGGTATGTTCTGACTGAAATACTGCCCTTTAAAATATGTTCATTAAGTTGAATTGGATTAAATTAAGGACCTTTTGGAAAAGCACTGTTTCTTTCAATTTAGGAAATTTGTCTAATGATAATCTTGGTTGAAAATCATCCCATTGGATACTGGCATAAAGAAAGGGTGCTTAGATTGAACTTGAGAATTATTCATGGTGGAATGGAAAGTGTCCTAGTCTTGGTTCTAGTGCTAATCCTGTCACTCACTACTCACCACACAGTACTGTGATGATGTTACTGACCCTTCAGGGTCGGGGACCCAAACCAAGGTCCTTCTGCCCAGTGCCCTTCACACCAACAGAACGAGACTGGGTCCTGAAAGGCAGAGCAGAAATATTATTCTTTGGTCAAGAAATTGAGAAGGGTGAGCTCCTCTGCCTGAGAGGAGTCTCTGTATTTATAGGCAGTGGTGTGGAATAATTAAATTCTTCTAGGCATGTGTATTCATTCTTCTGTTGCACTCAGCTGTTTTGTGCATGGTCCTCTTTGCACACGATGCCCTAATGCCATCTTGGTTTTTGCACTCGGCACCTTGGTCTTCGTGCTGGGGAGTCCTGTTTAGTTCCTATAAACAAGTATAGCTTGTGACATAGTTTAGGTATTGGATGATAGCCTGGTGACAATGACAATCAAGGTTAGCCTCAGTTTCCCCAAAGGGCAAATACAGGGCTACAACTGAATAATCCCTTTAAGATAAAAATTTCTGATACTATCGTGGTTTACGATCAAGGAGACTTCTCGTGTAATCTCTTGAGCCATTAAAATCTATCTATTATGATGAGAAATAGAAATGGAAATGGAAAAGGATTACGGGCAGACCAATTCAGCCATTCAGAAATGAAAAGTAGCACAGACTCATATCACCAGTGGAGGGAAGAAATGGGTGCTCCGTTTATCCTGACACAAGAGAACTCAGTTACTTTCATTTTCAATCTCATTTCAGACTAGCAAAATCCATTCAGGGCTGTGAGAGAAAAATCCAGATCACTCTGGTCATTAATATTTGGAACAAAAGGTGTCATGACATTTGTTCTGTTGTGAGTGGCATTGTCAACATGTTCGGCCTGTCTTAGGTGTCATTTTCCTGTAGAAGCTCTTTCGAAAGCATGCTGGCACGCTACCAAGGGGAATATTTGTTGCTCTCATTTCCTATACAGTAGCTATTTATCTGTCTCCAAGGCAATTCCAACTACACCATCTCAGAATCAGATTAGAAATTTAGAGTCAAGAGACACTGCAGTTCCTCCTGGACCCAAGTGACCAACTGGCTATCAGGGCCTAAATGTAAGCCAGAACAAAACAGATGAGAGATTTTAGCATCTACTGAAGAGAGGTAGAATGACTAGTTAGCTATTAATTATTAAAACATCATTTTCCTCCACAGTATACATATTACAGCTATATGTTTCATCTCTGCAGTGAGGCATTTGCTTGGCTGACAGTAACTACTGTCTGAAAGTAGCTTGAATTCTGAGACCCGGCCTTCCCAGCATAGACCAGCATCAGCAATTACACCGAAGGGGGTTAACGACTACATAGAAAATGCATTTTGATTGTCATTTTCCCAGTGTTTTAATTTTTATTCCAAACTTAAATTATATTCCAAAAATATTGAAGAAGCCCACAGTAAAAGACATATGTATAGAAAAATAAGATTATAACCAAGGCTCAAATTCACACAGAGTTTTCATACTTACGTTGTAGACATGTACAGTCTTATTCCTTTGACCAATTGTAATAATTTGTGAATCGCTGCCTGGAGAGATTGGGACGTGCTTGATTTGTTTGCTTCCCTCTGTACCCAGAAGGAGACGGTAAGTTTTATCGGGCACTTACTATGTTTTAGGCACCGTCAGGGACTTTATAAATATTAACACGTAATCATGCCAAGAATCCAAGAAAGTGGATTTTATTATTCTCCTTTTATATGTAAGGAAACTATGTCTCTTAGTTGTAATATTTTACTTCAGATAATATACGTGATAAAAGAAAGAACTAAGATTCTATCCCAGGTGTCCTTGGACTATAGAAGGTGTGCGCCTTTCACTGCTGCCTGTGTTACAAATAAAACAGGGAATTTGAATGTTGGTTGACATAAGAATCAACTTTACGCAGGCTAACTACTCATAGGCTAATAGAATTGTACATCTCAGTTTTTATTCCTCAGTAATTGTGTACATATAGTTTATAGATTTATCTGAAATTTATACTTTGAAGTATCACCATCTGGAAGAAGGGATGGTGAATAAAGCATTAATGAGGATTTTTGTTTTTCTGAGATCCAGTTCTTCCCTGGTTCTATGAAGATGCCAACTTTCCAGTTTCCGGTAATTGATCCTGCCATAGGTGGTCCTCAGTTTCTCCTTATTTATACTGATATAATTTACTTCAAACTCACCCGTCTAATCAGCCTTGGGCCAATCTATTTTTGCATATCCAAACACTGTGACTAACTCAGAGGTGAAGCATATTTTATGAATCAACCTACATGTGACTTTTTGGGAGACAGACCTGCAGATCCTCCCAGGTGCTCCTGGGGTTGCTGTGTGCCACCATTGGCAACTGCGTGGGACTCACTGGGGAATGCTCATCAACTTCCATGCCTGTAATGGGAGGCCACCATCATTTTGTTCCTGGGATTGTACTTAGCGACCACCATTGGTGGCAACAGTAGCAATCCTAAGTGAAGTGCAAGTTTGCGGACAAGCTATGGGCAGTGTGCTTGGGGGAGGTGATGTATGCAGAAGATAGGAGCTGTCTTTCTAATGAATCTTGCTGCTCTTTACAAATAAGGCATTCAGTTAAGGAAGAATATACGGCAAATGTTTTATTAGAGAAGGAATTCAGAATAAATAGTGATCAACGTGGAGTCCCTGCGTAGAAGAGTACTTTCTAAGAAACTGAAAGACTTTGTCAAGGGGGGTCCGCTCATGGTAGGGAGACCACAGATTGAGTTCAGCAGACACTGTTAGAAATTTAATGTCATTTTGGCTACTGCTGTTTTCTTAATATATCACTTCAAAGAGAAAGTAATTTGATTACATATGTATCAGCTGTTTGAACATGTAAGTATACCTTGATCTAAGACCATTCAAAGTTACACATTAGAAACTCCGAAGGAATTATTAAACTCTGATACTAGCATTACATTATATTATCCGTTTAATGTATTTTCAAAGAATCACTCATTTTCGGCATTTTGGAGGATCTCAGTAGTCTTAAATTTAGCAGGTGCACAGACACCCAGATTTCCAGACAAACTCTCTTTCCAAATTATGTTGAGCTTGAGGTCTGAGTCTGGAAAGTGAGTTAGCTACTGTCCCCATGTTTCCTCTCTAACTCGTTTTACATTTATTCTCTCTGAAGATGTCTGGATCTTTAAGGGTTATCACTCACTTGTGGGTATTTTCTGCTCTGCCAGGTGTCCCGCAATCAGGTCGGAGAGTCTACTCACAGAAACTGCCTGATGTTAGGGGATTTTTAACAACTCTGTTTACGAGGTTTTTTTTCCTGCTAAGTTCTGTAGAGGTGTACATGTTTGAAAATACTACTTTAAGTCAATGTACAAAAGAAAACTTCCAGAACTGCTTCAGATAGTGTCAAGAACGACAGAATCAATGTGTTTGAAGCAAGGGGCAGTATTTTGAGGGGGATTAATGGCAATGTGTCTTTTAGTGTAATAATTTTTTAAAATTTAAACCTTGATTGTATTTGTTGATCACACCTCGTATAAACAAAATTTGAATTATTAGATTTCTTCTAGTTTATTCCAAAGGTAACACCTGAAACTCTGAATAACTAGTTACAGTGAACTCTAAGCTAGGTTCTGTTTGGTCTCACAGGTTACTTTGGTAATACTCTTCATTCAGAAAATGTCAGCACCACTGAGAATACAGTATAATAAGTACATTTTCTCAATACATAGAAATATTCTGGAAATTTCTTTAATGTAATGAACCATTAAACAAATAAAAAGGCTTACAAATCTTATAAGACTTTCCTTTGCTGCTGTGTGAAAAAGTCAGCTGTAAGACATCTGAGACGCTTATAATTGTTTTAATGCAGACTTGCAGTAGCTATCCATTACTTTTTTTTCTGTTCTGCACCTTTTCCACCCTTCATCTCAAGATAGCACCCAAACTTTCTTTGGAGAAATATGCCCCTATTCTATGTAATTGTACTGGTGCCTCTAGTCAGATATCCCATCCTGCTGGCTACAGACTCAGCCATGTCACACAGTACTGGCCATGTAACTGGCTTCCTGTTACGTGTCTCTACAAAATTCCTTTATGCCAGAACAAACCCATAGTCCATTTCTGTCTATTTTGATGTGGAATTATGAACCTTCTACTCAGTCATAAGCTCTTCTGTGGTCATGCAGCCACCATAAAAACAGAGATTTTTATGGCTTTAAAGACTCAAATATTCTTAATGCTGAACATTGAAACACTCTACTGAAGCTCCAGCATTTTTCTAACCTCATGGTTTTATTACCATTATATCACTTTTCAGTCTTTTACTTCCTGCTGTGCTGTCTTCCTCCCTCATGTGTCAGTTTTTGATAACAAGTATCCTCTATCAGAGAATCCAGAGTTTGATCCACACCATGCTCTAGCTTAGCTGCACAGATCAAGGAGGTCCGTTTTCAGTTGCTAGAATAGGGAAAAATGTCAAAATTACTTAATTGAAACATGTTTACCACAAACCTTCTTTTCCCCTCCAGGGAGGATTAAATCCTTAACAGACTGATAAATCTGTTGAACCTGGATGAAAAACAAACCACAAAATTTACATCAGACTTTTGAGAGTTGATGAACTTACTGAACTCACACAACACTAAACAAGTTAAATTCTCTGTACACCATTAGCAGGGCATGTAAGCCCTGACTTGCAATAATTCAGCCTTTATAATGTGCCTCCAGCATTCAGAGGACCATCCCATTTCATGCGGAGTCGATTCCCACTTCCTTGCTTCCTGGCGCCAAAAGTACAAGAGACAGAGAATAACAGTGGAAATTCCTACTTGGCTCAGTTCTGGGGTCATTATCATGTGTGGGATACTACTAGACTCGGGGTCCAATTTCCACATAGCAGCTTCAAAATATTACTATTATAAAGCTGTGCTGTTTGTTTAGTCTCAGCTAAGTGTTGCATTCAGCATATATATTCAGATGTCCAAAATAAACTGTAAAGCAATTAAAATCTTTACTACAGCCTTGGGTAAAAGAGCAGAGAAGGATTTCACGTCAGGACGTGTAGCAAAACTACATACATCCACCTACTTACTCAAAGCTCTTTTTTTTCACAATATAACACTTACTACCACCCTTCACCCCTCCAGCCCCCCAAATTATTTTTCTCTTACAACTATCCTAATTTCTCCTGATCTGGTTCTTCCTCTCTCTGCTTCTCTTATCTTATTTTCTTATTCTATTTTCTCTTTTCAGTGGTTCCCTGCCCTACCTAATGGAACTGAATGCAGACTTTCCAAGGTTTTATATTAGTAGAGGTCCAGGCAAGAAACAAAAATAAACAAAGAACATTTAATATAAATTGTAATGTAGGAATAAAGTTGAAAACTAAGAAAATGAAAGGGTAAAAACAGAACTCACAACATCAGCGCTAGCAACCACAAGAAGTCACTACCACCCCAGCACTGACATAGAAAAGGGATGGCGGAATTATTAAAACTTAGACACCGAAAGAAGAAGCTCCATGTAGCTGAAACTCTGACCTCTGAGGGGGAGGTGCTGAGGGGCAGGTGCTGAATTTTTTGAGGGAAGCAATGAGTCAGCTGGTTCTGCAGGTCTTGAAAAACTGTAAACTGAATTCAGCTACTTCTCTTGGAAAGAATTCGTACTCTCGGATAAAGAAGTTTTGTTGGGGCTACTCTCGCATGAATGACAAGCAGACAAATACCCCACAGGAAGCCGATGGGAAAGAGCAAGTCTCTTCCACCCCTTTATCCAATTTTATAATCTACCTCTGGCGCCCTCTACTGGCAGAGCCTAACATAGAGCTAGGTGACAAAGGAGAAATGTAGTTCACCGAGCCCACGCTCAGCATCGCAAAGCAGGTTACACAAGTGTGTATTTGGAGTTGAGGGGCGGTAATGCCATAATTGGCACAGCCCACCGCTTTGGCTACTTAGTATCCACGTGATCTTCTACACACATTTTCACTTTCATACAACAAAATATGCTGTTTCTGCCTAAGACGATGCAACTATCCTTCTTACAATTGAAGACATCACCCTCTCCCCAAAATGAAAACCACAAAGTCTAATAATCAGTGTATCCATTTTGGGGCTCTGTATATTACTGCTTGAATTCAGTCACAGTCCCATCCAAATATTCTGTTTCTTAAAGACTAAATAGTAGAGTTAACCGCCAACAAAACTTGTGTAAAAAGATGGAGAGAAGAAAACAATCTACACAAACACATAAACATGATTGATACAGATATACAGATAAACACACACAAAGCAAAGAAGAAAATATTCATGTGTTACTATCCTTAATTTTGTAACTAATCAGAAGGCTATATATATATATATATATATATATATATATATCCATATATATCCATATATATATATATATATATATATATATATATATATATATATATCCAATACCCATTACATATTTCCATTGTTACAGCCCAGCTAATCAAGGTTTTTCCCTGGTTAGGGGACACAAATTCATTTCTGAAGGCTCTGACTCCTTAGTGAGTTTGTGTTTTGTTGTTGCTGTAGTAGTTTTCCACTAACTTTTATGATTGGATATGTTAGTACTAAGAAGTGTCCCCAAAATTTTTTCAAGCCTAAGACACAGTCTTTCCTGCCTCTTTTACATAGAAGCAACCTAATTTCATCATAGAAATTGGAATCAATCAGCCCAGCCAACAGAGTAAACCCCATTTTTGTCTGTTCATTTAGTGGCACAAGGAGCCGAAAATGGTGAGACGAGTCCACTTTCCAATTCAGTGGAACCATTTTTGTTCCTCTGGTGGAAGGATATCTTGCTTGGGAACCAAATTTCCAAATCAGCAGTGCTCAAAGGTGTAGGAATAAGAATCAAAAATTTTGTGAGTGGTTTATTAGGTATTATATAATAACGAAAAGCGTCACTCCAACTTCCACTCCTTGGTTCCCAGATCTGTGTGTTCTGGCTATGGGAGAAATGATGCCATAAAGTGCCTCTGATACAAATCATATACTGTATCCTGTAAGGTAGAAACTCATCACTTTCAGTGTCTTCCAACTAGTGCCATTGTTAAGTCTTCAGTATATTAATCCAGTGCTTCATGGTGATGGGGGAATGTTGCAAAATCAATTAACCCAATGGATATGAGTTCACCACTACCTTCTTTGGCTGTGAAATAACTCTTTTTTGTAGAAATGTTGTATGGAAAGGGGGGGATATCCAAAATTTATAAAGAAATCATATAAGATAACACCAACAAAATCCCACAAAAAACAAAAATCAAAAACAAAACAAACAATCCAATTAAAACGTGGGCAGAAGCTATGAATAGACATTTCTCCAAAGAGGACATACAGATGACCCATGTGCATATGAAAAGATGCTCACTCAATGCCACAAATCATCAGAGAAATGCAAATTTAAACCACAATGAGATTTCACCTCACACCTGTCAAAATGGCTATCATCAATAAATCAATCAACAAGTGTTGGTGAGGATGTGGTGTAAAGGGAACCATCATGCACTACTGGTGGGATTGCAAATTGGTGCAGCCACTATGGAAAACAATATGGAGGTTTCTCAAAGAACTAAACATAGAACTACCTTATGACCCAACAATTCCATTCCTGGGTATTTATCCAAAGAAATGCAAAACACTAATTCGAAAACATGTGCACCCCTATATTCATTGCAACATTATTTATAATAGGCAAGATATAGAAGCAGCCTAAGTGCTCATCACTAGATGATTGGATAAAACAGATGTGGTTCATTTGTATAATGGAATATTACTCTGCCATAAAAAAGAATGAAATCTTATTATTTGCAACAATATGGATGGACCTAGAGAGTACTATACTAAGTAAAATAAGTCAATCAGAGAAAGATAAATATATTATGATTTCACTTATATATGGAATCTAAAGATAAAAAAAAGAACAAATAAAACAGAAACAGACTCATAAACACTGAGAACAAACTGATATTTGCCAGATGGGAGGGGGTTTGGGAGGATGGGTGAAAAAGGTGAAGGGATTAAGAAGCACAATTTGGCAGTTACAAAATAGTCATGGAGATATGAAGAACACCATTGGAAATATAGTAAATGTCTAACTACTATTCTGTACACCTGAAACTAATATAATATTGAATGTCAACTGTAACTGAAAATAAATAAGTAAATAAATTTTTTTGTTTTAAAAAAGAAGAAATGGTGTGTGGAAGGCCACGACAAATGAAAAAACAAATAGACAGACAAAAACAAAGCAAAACAAAACAAAACAAAAGAAACCCTTCTGTAAGTCCATGAATAGTGGTTCTAAGGAAAACATGATGTGCAGAAAAGAAAATCTTTGTCCAGAATATGTGTTATTCCAGCAAGGACAAATCTGTAGTCATGTGGGAAAGTGTTCAATGTCATGAGTCTGTCAACAGGTAGCTGAGTTGTCCCTCTGGGGAATGATGCTCTAATGATACTGAGTGTTGGTCTCTGCTTTTGGAAGGCTAGGCATCTTGTTACATAAGAAAGTCATCACATTGCTTTACAAAGTTGCAGGTACTTTTCATATGTATGTGTTTCTCAATAGCTTAGTGAAGGGATTGTCTTCTGAGCTCTCTTGGGGGATGTCATTAGAATATTGGCATACAGTTTGCATATAATGTAATTCCTCCCACATTCTTATCTCTCTAAGCCTCTGATTACCTTCCACTACATCTTGCCATGGAAGTTTTGCCATCCCCACCTCATTAATTTAGACACTGTTAAGTCCAATTTTCAGTCAGTAAAACCAAGAAACTGCTAGAATCAGCTCTAGCTTTACAGCCTAATCCATTAAATCCAGAATCTTTTAAAATTGCACTCATAGCAATAAGGTAAGCCTGATGTTTCCATATATTCCATCTTCCTTGTTCTAACTCCCTCTTAGAATTGACTTCCACAAATACTCCTATATTTCTATCAATATATTTTTGCAAAATCTTACAATTATTTTGGTGTCAGGTTTTGTGCTTGATCCATCGAGCGTGCTGAGATCTGACCCTAGTTATAAGTCCAATGGCAACAAGAGATGGTGGAAGTTAATCTTGAGTAAAATGAGCTCCACTCACAAGCCAACAGGCCCTGGTTAGATGTTTGCAAGGTATTCAAGCAAGGGAAAGCTTTTCTTTTCAGATACAGACAGGTGATCAGCTTCTACTGAGAAGGGAGGCTCGGAGTGAGTTGGGCCTAAGATCTTCAGCTGCATCTGAGTCCAGCTTGATGTGTCCATTTCAAGTTTCTGAGCCCTGTTTCTTCCTAGTCAAGCTCCCAATTTTCTTGTAAGAGACTTGGTGAGGCAGTGAATTCATCATATATTGCAATTCTGCAAGCCACATGCTTAACGTTTTGACTTTGTTTTTTCTAAAATATTGGTCCTGTGGCTACAAAAAAAAAAAAAAAAAAAAGTAGTAGACTCATTTAGAACCTTGGAAGTTTCATCGTTCTCTGACCGTGACTTTAGTTGAAAGTTCAACAACCTATGTTTCTCATTTCCATTCCATAAGCAACCAATGCACTCATGAAAATCCATCCCATACCACAGTCCTTGCAGGTGTCCTGATTTCCATAACAGTCAAGTACAGTAGCCACAGTCCCCAAGGCACTTGCTTCAGTAAATACTTCATCACAATCAATCACAGGTAGTGACCTGATTAATTATAATGAGACTACATGCTATGGATTATTAGAATCCCATTTCCCATTGCTAAGGAGCTCAATACTGCATTAAATCTCAGAAACATGACCAAACTAATCCCAAAATAACTGTGAGGATCTGTTTCCTAAAATGACCCCTGGAACGAATATCTGTGTAAGGAAGAGTTCATTCAGGAGACAGACACAACACTGTCTAGTTGAACCAAGAAAATGTAATATAAAGATGTATTAACTAGTTCTAAAGTTCTTACAGAGGTAAAGGAAAACATGACAGTAGGACACTAAGATATCAAGATACCAACTACAGAAAGGGGCTACCCTCCCTAGGGCGGAGGTAACAAAGGGAAGAGGTTGGAATTATTAAAACATAAAGATAAGGACTCTATGGAGCTGAAATGCAGACATTAGAGGAGGAGAGGCTGCTTCGCTAGTGCTGACATATCTGAGCCTAGAGAAAGGGCCTTGTGGGTATGGGACCAGGTCTCTGGAGAGGGGACATCAGACCGCTTTCGCTGGTGTTTCTGGGAGGAGAACATGGTGAAGCTGGTCTGCAAGTGTAGGAAAATCTACAAACTGGCTTCAGCAGCTACTATTGGAGAAAAAAAGAAAAGAAACTTTCTATAGAGTTGAAAAAAAAATTCTGAAATGATGTTTAAAGGTAGTGCCCTCGGGAAGAATCCATAGTGTTACTTGTTCCGCCTGTAGCCATGCAACCTCCCTCTAGCGCCCCTCACTGGCAAAGCCTGATAAGGAGCCGCTGGGAAAGCCAATGAGGTTTGCAGAGTTCAGCGCTGACGTCACAAAGCAGAGTACAGCAGGGTGAGTCTGGAGCTGAGGACCGGACAGCATCGGGGCACAGGCTTCTGCCAGTTCTGCTCTTATTCCCATTCACTTTATAAATCCAAAGTAGGACTCTTTTTAGAAGGTAAACAAAGGGAGAAAATCCTACATCCGTCTGATGTCCTATTTTCATTCAAGTCAATAAAATCATGTTGTTCCCTCTTCCAAAGAGGCATTTGGCACTCTTGACAACTTGCTCTTCTCCTGGCTTTGGTGGTATCACAGTCCTCTGGCTTTTCCACAACTTCTCTGTTCTATCTCAGTCTCGTTCACAGGCTTTTGGCTTCACTATCTTTTCCCCAAAGCTGCCCTTTCTCCTGGATTTGCCATCTCAATAGATGGCATTCATTTCTACATCGTCACTTTCCTATCTTATCCAGCCTGTGCATCCAGACAGATACCAACACCTGTGTATTCTACTTACTCCCTAATCATCCCTCACGTATCTCCCCTCACTTCCTTCCTGTTTGCCCCAACTGGCCCTCACCATTACTCGTTAGTTCCCTTCTAATTGTCCTGTGTTTTCTAGGCCCTTCTCATCCATCTGCCACATTTCCCTGCTTAAATTCCCTCAATGGTTCCTGTCACTTCAGCTCGATGGTTGTCACCCAACACGGTGCTAGAATCACCAGAGGAACTTTTAAAAACTTCAGATGCCTGACTCCTGCCACCAGACACTTCATTTTAACTGGACTGGATAGCTGCCCAGTCTTTGATATTTTTTACACATTCTCCAGTTGATTCTAATGTTCAGCCAAGGTGGTGAGCCACGGCTTGAGCCGAAGTATCTAGTGCTTCCTCTTAGCTGCCTCATTTCTATTTCTCTAACTACACCTTCAACATCGTTCTCCCAATACATCATGTGCCCTAGTCTTACTAAACCACTTGCTTTCTTGCCTCAAATGTCCACCCAGCTCCTTCTCTTCCTTATTAATTTCTCATCATTCTTTAAGATTCAACACAGGCACCGATCTGGGAGGCGACTGTTCCCAACTCCTAAAGTTGCGAAACAGATAAGAGCACAGGCTTGGGAGTCTCAAAGTTTTAATCTCAACTCTACCACTTACAATGGCTATCTGGCCTTGGGCAAGTTGCTTTGTCTATCTAAGCTTCAAATCCTCATCTGCCTCAGAAAGTGGGTACATCAAACAAATCATGTATTTTCACTCTCTAGGATAGTGCCTGGTATTAGATATTACCTAATAGTCATCAGCAGCATACCAGTACACCTTATATTATCTATCTTTCTTCCCCATCAATTGTAAGCACAGCATTGGCAGGGACTATATTTTTCATTTTTGTACCACAGTACTTAATACAGCCTCTGACACATCATATGAGGTCAGACAATTATGTTCGTAAACTTGTTTCAACGATCTTGCTAACTTTTTTTTGATACCAGAGGGATTATTCATTATGAATTTGTACTGACTGGACAAACAGTCAAACAAGTTTACTATTTGGAAGTGCTGAAAAGGCTGCGTGAAAGAGTTAGATGACCTGAAAATTTCACCAACAATTCATGGCTCTTGCATCACGACAATGCACCAGCTCACACGGCACTGTCTGTGAGGGAGTTTTTAGCCAGTAAACAAACAACTATATTGGAACAGCCTCCCTACTCACCTGATCTGGCCCCCAATGACTTCTTTCTTTACCCGAAGATAAAGGAAATATTGAAAGGAAGACATTTTGACGACATTCAGGACATCAAGGGTAATAGGACAACAGCTTTGATGGCCATTCCAGAAAAAGAGTTCCAAAAGTGCTTTGAAGGGTGGACTAGGTGCTGGCATCAGTGCATGGCTTCCCTAGGGGAGTAGTTGGAAGGTGACCATAGTGATAATGCGGCACTTTTTCTAGGATGAGTTCATGAACTTAATTGTCTGACCTCATAGGTACTAAATGCCTATTGAACAAATAAAAATATGGTTCCTATTTTAGATGTCTCAAAGTCTATTAAGACAGATAGCCACAAAACTAGCCTTACTCTGTGAATTTTTGTTCATCCCCTTATCTCTCTTGCAGCCACACAACGGGTGTCTCGTATAGATATGTACACATTTTTTTTATTATCTCTGGATTAAGGCATTTTAATATACATAATGTATAGGACTTCATATCATTTATTAATGTCATTTTCTATAGGACACGGTAATTAATTCAGTGACATCAATATTGACCTCATACAGGAAAAGCATGAAAGCTGGGTTTTCTTGTGTACCAAGTACAAAACATGTACTTGTCACGTCCTGCACGATGAGGGTTGTGGGGAGCGAGGAGGGTGGCACAGGGTTAAGAAAGACAGTAGCCAAGAATAGAATGCAAGTGGGACCAAGGGATTCCAGCCTCAAGGACTGAGCCCTGAATGGGGCTAACACTTGTTTTATTAGTTATGTGAGGAAGTAAAGGAGATAAAGCTTGTCAATCTCAAGATCTGTGAATCCCACACATTGTAATAGGAAACTGATTCAAGCCAATCACCCTTGCCTGCAGGCAGCTGAACTACAAGTCTCAGGATGTATGTACTTCCCCAAGGGACAAAAGCTTTATGCATATGAATAGATGGAGAGAACCTCATTGACTCTCTTCCCCTGCAGGTTGTGGGAAGGAATGCAGCCACCGAGGCAGAGGCTCGCCTTAGCCACAGAAAGGTGTGGGGCTGTGCCCACCTCTATCAACCCCACGGGTTCTCCTCTTGGTCCCCACGCGGCTGCACCTGGCTTAGGTTGTTCCCTCTGTGGGGAATCTTACTCATCATGGCTGACCACCCATTTTTCTGGGGCCAAACAGGGAGACATAAGGTGTGAGCACAAAGGTGAAGCAAAGTCCCTGAAAGGATCCGTCTCACAGACTCTCCTTTCTTTAGGGGCAGGTACGAGGAGGCAGACGGGTAGGCTGCTGCGAGGCAACATGTACTGAAGAGTTATCACACACAACAGTTATAAGAGATCAACTTTAAGGACAACTCAAGTTTACAATCGTTGTTTCACATGGTTTTCCCTCAAGACTTAGATGCCACCCAGTGTTGTCGTGTCTCTGCAAATGTGAGCTCTGAACCACTCAACTACCTCCCTTTGCAAGCCCCATGTTTGCCTGTTATGTAGTGACATAGCACAAAACTTTTTCCTTAATATATAAATTAGAATTGTTCACTATCTGAGCTCCCATTTATACACAATATACCCCAAGTTTTTCAACAATATTTATTGAGTATCACATATATCAGGAATCACCCTAGGTACTGTGGGGAGATTTATGAGCCTCTACTGTGGCCCTTTACACATTTACTGGTATATAAGTTACTGGAAGGAAGGAAGGAAGGAAGGAAGGAAGGAAGGAAGGAAGGAAGGAAGGAAGGGAAAGAGGAAGGGGAAGAGAGACAGAAAGAGGAAAGGAGGAAGGGAGGGAGAAAAGAAAGACCTCTGCTTTTTCCCCACACCCTCTTCTGCCATCTATATTTTTACAAATTTCTTCTTTATTTATGGTGTTTTTGAAGAAAGTCTATAAACCTATTTCAAATATCACCCTTCTTTGTACAAGGCTCTAATGCTCCTCAAGTTGGAATTGATCCTTTCCCAGTGAATGTGTGATCATTGCATTTTGTGTCTGGAGACAACTGGTCTACCTCTGACTCTTCCAACAGACTGTGTATTCTTTGAGACAGGGGTGATGCTATATATTTTGATATCTCTCACAATACGTAGCACAGCTCAATACAAAAACAGTTATCCAACAACTGTTTTTGTCTGCAGTTTTATCTACTATACAAGAGTTTTGTTTTTTTTGTTACCCTCTTTTTACCTTTACTTACTAGAATATTTGTACCACAGTCAAGAGGATTATCATCACCATCATCATTAACATCACACAAACATAAATGTTTTTATGATTAGAGAAGTTGTAAAAAATAGTTGAAAATGTGGATTTCTTTCTTTAAACTTAATGGGAAAAAACACAACCACAAAATCACTATCTTTGAAACTTTTGCAGTGAAGGTAGAGACATGCCATAAAAAACACAACATAGTTCTGAAACCTCAATTTCCTGTGAGTCATCCTTAGGGAAATACAATATGAAAAGAATCAGCACAGATTCCAGATGGAAAGGTTCCTTGAAATACCCTCAGAGTTGCATGAGGATGTCCTCTGAATTGTTTGTGATTTATTTTATTTATTTTATTTTCCCCCCATTCTTCCACCTCCCCTGCCCCCCTCGGGTTCAAGCCGTTGTTTCTCCATCTAGTTGTGTAGGACACAGCTCTCTGGCCCATGCTGGGATGGGCCTTGCGCTACCCGCCCAGCTGAGGCAGTCGGTCGCCGGTCAGCCGCTCACAGCAGCTCGCGGCAACTCTGCCCGCTGCCGGCCACTCATGGCAGCACGTGATAGCCCACGGCAGCACTCTCATGGCAGCTCATGCCAACCTCCGGCTGCTCACGGCAGCCCAGCTCCAGGGAGAGCTGTTGTTCACAATCTTAGCTGTAGAGGGCGCAGCTCAGTGGCCCATGTGGGAATCGAACTGGCGACCTCGGCGTTAGGAGCACAGTGCTCCAACCACCTGAGCCACCGAGCTGTCCCCTGTTTGTGATTTATTAATTTATACTGGGTCTGGACAAGAAATATGTGATTCAGCCCGGTCTGTCTCTCTCTCCAAGCCCTCTTATCTCAAGTGTTCACTGTAAATTTTCCTAAACAAGGATTTTTTGAGTTTACAGAATTCAATAACAATTCTGAGAACCTCCTTAGGGTCACTTCTTTAAGTCACTTGCTTTAATAGCAATAAATGTCCAGTCTTATTTTTTTCCTCTGTGAATTAATTATATACCAATTAAAAGAAGTAATATGTGGTGGAGATTAAAAGCACAGAATCTTGAGTTAAATTTCCTGAGTTTGAGTGCTAACTCCACTACTAAGAGTTGTGTGACCACAAACAGATTACTCAATCTATTTGTATCTCAGTTTCCCAGTCTTACCCATCTCTTAATATGTAATTGCACCATTAAATTAATTAGCAGATATCAATTTAGAATAGAACATAGAGTATCTCTAAATACGTTTTAGATATTATTAAAATCTTTATCTTTCTACACTGACCCCAAGCATGCCTCTCTCTCCCTCCCTCCCTCCCTCCCTCCCTCCCTCCCTCCCTCCCTCCCTCCTTCCTTCCTTCCTTCCTTCCTTCCTTCCTTCCTTCCTTCCTTCCTTCCTTCCATCCTCCCTCATTCACAAATATTATTGAGGAATCATTGTGTTCCAAGCACTTCTCTATGTGCTGAGAAAAAAGAGGTGAACAAAACAGACGGAGTTTGACAATAAACAAAGAGATCCACAGCATAAAGCTAAGTAGCAATGACTGATAAGTACTATGACAGAAAGGTAAGGCAAGGTAAAGCAAACATGTGACTGTTCCAAGTACAAAGGGGAGCAATGATATATGGAAATTCGAACTGAACGCAAGTAGATAATTGTTTCAGATTTCACAGTATATAGCATGTGCTTGCTATTTAATACTTAAGAAAGTGCTCATCTAAATGATATGCTTACTTCTGTCCATTTGTATTTGTCTCTGGAGTATTTGGAAGTCCAGATTGTCATAAAAATTGAGCGGAGCAGCAAGACAGGTGACCTAGTGCCTTGACACATGCTGCAGGATCTGTAGGAAATCCACAAAGCCTGGAAAGCAATGGTTGAAGGGCAGTTCAATTTCTGCTCAACACTAGGGGAGCCCTGATTAAATAAGAATAGTAATGGTAGCATTTTATGAATTATGAAACTGAGACTTCAGGACTTTGACTAGCCTTGGTTTTATAACTTATAAAACGGACATTGAATACCTGCCTCATGGAGTTGGGGTAGAGATGAAAGCTAATGGCTGAAAGTGAAGCGTGAGTGATTCAACCCCATGATGGTCAGATTCCAAAGTCCATGGCAGCTGGTATCTTGCTGCACGAGTGAAAGTGCTTGGGCAAGGGGTGATGTGTGCTGTTTGAAGATAGAGCACCTGTCAGGACAAGAAGAGTCCCTCAAACTAGAGGAACTAACATGGCTGGCATTGAAGTAAGACAGAAACTGGGACAAGAGGGAGGAGATTTGGAACCTGGGGTTAGGATTGTAGCTTTTTAAGAAGCCCAGTTGTTGGAAATGAGTTACAGGTTGATATGAGAGTCACAGCAAATTTTGCTTTCTGAACCATCAGAAAATCTATAGGTCTTCATATTTTCCATATGGGGATCAAGCCAGTGCTTAAGGTATAGTTATGTAGAGGTTAAAAAAACAGACAGTTATGATGATATTAAAAAATATGTATGACATAGCTGTACCATTATTGTTGATTATGAGTTACTGTTCATAATCCTTAATATTTAGGATTACTGTGTTTCCCCCAAAATAAGACTTAGCCGGACAATCAGCTCTAATGCATCTTTTGGAGCAAAAATTAATATAAGACCCGGTCTTATTTTACTATAATATAAGACTGAGTCTTATATAATATAATAGGTATTGTTTTGGGAGAAACACGGTACTGATCCTTAATCTTTAAATAACAATGGATACCATGTGTTAACAGATGGAATAATTTAGAGGTAGACGGTATATAATATAAAGCACACTGGTCTTAAAATTGAAATCTGAGTTTTGATTTTAATTCCCAATCAATGAGACCTATGATAATCATTTAATTTCTCTCAGATTTTACAACTATAAAATTGGCACCATTCTTGTTCTATGTTGTTTATAAAATTGTTACTAAGATAATGTGAATTAATATACTTGAAGAGTATGACATATTGATATAAAAGGTGATATTTTTGTGTTCCTGCACAGTTGCAGGTAACGTTTTCTAAAAACAGGTTCTGTACACCAGTCCATTTAATTGTGGGAGCTGTCATTATGTAGGAAAATTGTGGTAATTCTTTGCAAAATTTTCAACTCTTGTAAAAGTGAATAGTTTCTCAAATGCATCTATTTATAACTTTGAATTTTGCATGTTGGCTCTACTCAAATTTAAAAAGCCAACATCTTGAGCCCACGTTATTGAAACATTTGAGTCTAGCCACATGTAAGTAGGAGGCCACCTCTGTCAAAATGGTGATGAAAGCTGCTAAGATAGGTGTTTAGGGGCGACACCTAATAGTTGAGTGTTGAAGGCTCCTCCGATTCTTCCTTGAATGGTAATCTGAACTGATTAGACTTCAGAGGTGGTCCAAACTGCAGATGGAAACTATCAAGAGTCCATTGCAACAACAGAACAGAAGGCAGCTGTATTATGCAGTTGACCAGAGCCTCCTCAGGGGACAAGTAGAAAGATTACAAGCATGGTAGAAAGAATCTGACTTTTATATGGGTTTGCTAATGCAATATCATGAAAGTTACTCACTTTTTTCTTTCCCCTCACTTACAAAAATTCGCTGTCATTATGAATATGCTAATTTTTCATTTAAAAATGATTGGGATGGAAAGAGATATTTTGTTCTCTGACATTATTGCCTGGAGACACTGGATTTAAATGGACCTCAATAATATCAGGAATAAGAGAAGGATTAGGTAGAAAGGTTTAATGCTGAAAGTTAGTGAAGGCAGGAGAGGATCTTGACTTCTTTGATAATGGTGATTACTCCTTTCTAATGGTAGGAAATGCACCACTGTCCTGTAAGGTGGGAGAAACAGCTCAGTCATTTTCTTGGACTAGGTAGCCTCATCCCCTTGGTAGTAGCCTACCTAAATGGTAGGAGCACACATGAGAAGAAGAAAGTGATTTCTGTAACAGGAATCTTAAAATCCTAAGTCTATAATGTGATAATGAACGTCCAGGTTGCTTGTCCGTGGAGCTCAATGACCCATGAGATAAAGCCTTCGGACTCTCCTTGACTTCACTTGAAGTGTTAATTTTATTTAACTTGGCAGCTCATAACAGTTTTCTCATGTCCATAGAAACATTAGAAATGCCCACAATAGGATTCTTTCCCAGATCAAAATTCCACCCAAATTAAAACCAGGGGTATAGTTTTCTTCCAACCAAAATTAACTTTGCAACTGTGTTGTCCAGATGTACAAGGTCTCTGACAGTTTGTTTATGGGTTGTACACAAGTACTGCTTTGGAAAACAGAGAAGCTGTTGTTTCATCAGTTGACTATCAGTGCACTTTGGTAGTTGTTTGTGCGACCTTTACGGGAAATCTGAACATCTGACTGACTCAGAGGATGGCTTTGTTTGGTTTTCTGCCAATCAGTGTCTTCCTAAGCCCCTCAGAATCTTTCATACAACTTAGCTTGCTATTGTGTTCTGTTAAGATACAGCTGTAGTTCAGGTGAGTATGTATGGCATTTCAAATTATATACTCCCAGAATGGCATGTCCAAGTTAATTAGTTATGATTCTGGGGATTGTTCTGGATGTCAACGATTTTCTTACAGAAGAGAGAGAAGAGATACATATTTTCCCATTATTTTCTCATTGCTGATGAGTTCGTACACTGCACCAAAGTCATTTAGCGTCATCTTGTTATTAATCTTTTCTAACACGCTGTATCTGCAATGATATACAATAAAAATTAACAATCAGATCATGTCTTCATAATGTCCAAAGTTCAAGTACAACTCGTCTTTTTAAAAGACCAATTGAGTCTGCTTCATTTGCAGAAAAATTCTAGGAGTGTTATTAGTGCAGATGGTTTAATTCATTTAAAAGTTTCATTTAAAACACTTTCTCTTTGTCTTGGTCAGCTTGGGCTGCCATGACAAAAGGTCACAGACTGGGTGGCTTAAACAACAAAAATTTATTTTTCTCACACTTCTGGAGGCTGGAAGCCCAAGATTAAAGTGCCAGCGTGGTCAGTTTCTGGTGAGAGCTCTCTTTCTGGCTTGTAGACAGTTGCCTTCTTGCTGTGTCCTCACATGGCAGGGAGAGAAAGAGAGAGCAAAGCTCTCTGGTATCTGCACTTCTAAGGGGATGAATCTGATCGTGAAAGTTTCCCCACGCATGATCTCACCTAAACCCAATTATCTCCCAAACGTCCTATCTCTAAATACCACCACAATGGGCCGTAGGACTTCAGTGTATGAATTTAGAGGGGACACAGTTCAGTCCTCAGGAGCCTGCTTTGTGCATGTAAACCACTACTCCCCCTCTGAATGCAGAGAACCATCCAGACTCTTTCAACAGCCTCAGTTAGTGGTGTGTGATTTCATTTCACTTTTATTTCAACAACATAAAATATGTAGCCTCCATCCTTGTGGAACTTAGAGACCACCATGGTAATTATACCTATAAAATAATAGAGTAAGAGCTATTAGTGGACTCAAAATAGGCAAGGACTAAAACAAACAAAAATATATTTCTACTTCAAAAAAAAAATGTGACTGACATCAGAGCGCCAAAGCATTTGGGTGTTTAAGAGCTGAACCATTCATCTGACGAGCTAATAAATGATAGGAGTTTTTGACAGTACATAGGCATATTTTAACTCAGTAGTGAGCTGATTTACAAACTGTTAGGTTTATCCCCAGAACAGCACAACGGATGGTTCAAACAAACCGCTGTGGCAGGTCTATACTGTAGTTATCACTTTGGAAGAAAGGCCCCCGGATACAGGTTCTAGGAAGGACCCTGCATTGCAACCTTTAAAAATCACCACCCATCTCTTCAGTGACCTGTTCTGGCTGGGCAGTCTACATAGAGAGCGTATTTAAGTTGGGTCAAATAGATCCCATCTGAGTGCGCTAACCGTTGAATTTTCCTTAAAGCTTTCCATAAAGCCAGTCTGCCAGATCGCAGCTGTTAACAGTACAGATTGTCCAATTCTTTGGCTTTCTTCCAAGAAATAGTTGAGAATCTGAGATGAAGGAAAATTCCCAAGGGATTCAGATGCATCACTCTCCATATCTCATGAGGTGCCTAAGCCTAATTGCACTTGCAAAAATAAATGCTCAAACTTGAGGCAACTCACATTTATTTATCTGGGTAATTGTTAATGACTGAGAAATTAGTTTTCACTGCTCTAAATATACTGTTGACTCTGTTCCCCTTTGGAGATTTGAATTCAAGTTCAGATTCTGCTACTTATCTATGGATCACTTATCTGAAAATCACGTATTATTCTGATCGTCATTTATTTATTCATTCGTAGTTATCTTAATAGAATGTTAGAAATGTACTAGTTTCTGAACAAAACACTTGAGAGAATATTGTTTAGTTTAACGCAATAGCCATTATTTTTTGAAAGCACTGGCTACGGAAGTAGGAAATTAAACATTTCATTTCAATTGAGTTAACTGATTAACTTATCCAAGAGCAGTTTGATTCTCTATGAGTATGCCCTTGACTCCTCCCCACTATATGGGATAATCTCTTTTACCATAATTAATTGTCAACCTATTGTTTTTGTTATAGTGACATATAATATATAGAATGATGTAAACCCTGGAGCATTCTCTAGGCAAAAATCTGTCCTCAGTCCTGTGAACTCATATTTGCTTCTAAGTCCTTAGCATTTAAATGTATACCTCTCCTGAACACAATGGTTCTCAAAGTGTGGGCCCAGGACAGGCAACATCAGCGTCATCTAGGAACTTGCTAGAAACATAGAATCTCACTCCCCACATGGACACACCAGAACAACTAAGTCAGAAACTTTGGGGATGGACACCATTATAATAATCTATATTTTAACACGTCTTCCAGGTTATTTGATGCATGCTAAAGTTGGAAAATGACTTCCCTAGCATATAAGCTTCATGAGAGCTGAGACCATGTCTCTTTTGCTTAGCACTATATCCTCAGTACCTAGAATAAGAGCTTGCATGTATTAAATGCTCAGTTAATAGTCATTAAGTAAATGAATGAATAAATCGATACTTTTATCAATACACTGGAGAAAGAATTATAAAGACTTGTTCAAAATTAGCAAAGAAAAAAGTAGGAGGGGTAACAAATATAATGAATGATAGTATCAGAATCCAAGATGGTCTTAAAGAATGGTTTGACCGATTCAGCAATAATAAATTTAACATGGATAAACATCAATTCTTATATTTGTATAAGAAAAAGAAATGCTTTTGCACCAATACACACTAGGAAGATATAATTTTGATATAATATAGGAAAAAAATCCTTGCATTTAGTTTAAAGTGCAATGGCTAGAAGTCAGTGGTGGGTACGGTTGGGGAAAATGCTAATGTTATCTCAAGCTGCGTTATAGGGAGTATGATATTCCATCTTGAACAAATACAGATCCAATCTTCTCGATACTCGTCAGACCTCTCCAAAATGAACTCAGTAATTCAAGAAATGAATATTTGATTTACTGTGGTGCCCCGCTTATCCAGTTTTGCTTTCCATGGTTTCAGTTACCTGCAGTCAACTGTGGTCTGAAAATATTAAATAAAACAGTCCAGAAATAAACAGCCCATTAGTTCTAAGTTGTACGCCATTCTGAGTAGTGTGATGAACTCTCACAAAGTCCTGCTCCATCCCACGGGGGATGTGAATCATCCCTTTATCCATCATATCCCCACTGTGTACTCGACCTGCCTGTTAGTCACGGAATAGCCATCTCAGCTGTCAGATCAACTGTCAACGTATTGCAGTAGTTGTGTTCTAGTCACCCTCATTTTACTTATTCATGTCCCCAAAGCACAAGAGTAGTTTAAACTTTACCATGGGTATGCATAGGAAAAAACATAGTACTGTCTATATAGGGTTTGGTACTGTCCAGGGTTTCAGGCATCTACCGTGGATAAAGGGTGGACTTCCATAGTATGTCAGTAATAAGAGGATTTAGCAATTAAACAGGACGCAGATGTGAAGTTTGGAAAGTGAAGTTGAGAGAGGGCAATACATGACACATTGACAAATAAGATTCATCAGGAATTGTTCACTGATTGCACCTGAAATTGAAAGAAAAGATAGAAAATTATAGCACTATTTCAAGTCTGTGGGAGTAAGAGAATTGTGATGCCATTGATAGAATAGGGGAATTAGAAAGCAACTTTAAGGAGTAATGATTCCAACTCCAATTACAACGGTGGAAGGCTTCCTCCCACACCATCACAAAATTCTCCAACACCACTGGGGTGCCCTACAGTTCAACTCAATTCTGACACTCCAGGTAGGTGGTGTCAGATTCCACAGGTTAAGGGTTCAGTCCCAGAAGATTGCCCTCTACTTCAGATAACGATTGCAAGCCCAGGTTGTCACTTATGCTTCTGACCTACCAGCTGTAAATCAGAGGTTCCCATGACCCCAAACGTGGATTCAATTAATTTGTTACAGAAGCTCACAGGATGCAGGAAACCAGTTTACTCACTAGGTTACTCGCTTAATATAAAAGGACACAATTTAGGAACAGCCAGATGGAAGTGGTGCATAGGGAAAGGTATGTGGAAAGGGTGCAGGGCTTCCATGCCCTCTCCCCAAATCTCTACCCAAATGTTCACGTGTTCAGCAGCCCAGAAACTCTCTGAACCCCGTCCTTTTCAGTTTTTATGGAGGATTCATTAAGTAGGTAAGATCGATTAAATCGTTGGCCATTGGTGTTTAAACTTAATCACCAGTTTCTCTCCTCCCCCAGGCGGTCTGGGGTGGAACTGAAAGTTCCAACCCTCTCATCCTATGGTTGGTTCTCCTGGCAACCAGCCCCCAGCCTTAGGTGTTTTCCAAAGGTCATCACATTAATATAACAGAAGACACCTTTGTTGCTCTCATCATTTAAGAAATTCCAAGGGTTTTAGGAACTTGGTTCTTAAAACGAGGACAAAGATTGCATTTATATTTCTTATTCTAAATCACAGTGGCACAAAGAGTCTAGAAGGAAACATCCTGGAGACATTTGAAAAGTTTCCAGGTTACTTCCTTAGCTCCTGATTTTGTCTTATATCAGAGAGAAACTTGCCTGAAGAGAATAATTCAATTATATCCCTAATGACTAAGAAGTCTTTCTTCCACTTAAGATTTATTATCTGAAGAGAAGATAATTAAATTACCATTGATTGGCTCCATACCACTTTATCTTTTGTTAAATTTGTTGATTTTTTTTATATCAATAACTTTTATTAATTTTTTTTTTTTTTTTTTGCATTTTAGAATTTATTTCAATGTAAAATGGAGTCTGATTTCCAGCATACAAGTTGAATGGATAGCAGCAGCTACTACCATGGTTACCTAGCTTACAAAAGATGTGATGTTATAGATCATTGCAGCAAATCTGTGGTAAATCTTCACATCCAGAAAGACAACCCCAAGACAGCACCTGGTTCTGAATGGAGGATTTGGGGAGATAAAGCTGTGTACTTGTGTAAGAGTGAAATGCTCTTGGTCTCCCTGACTCCATCTTGTTCAAGCCTGCATTGTTACCTTGCCGTCAGGCTAATAGCTCCTGCTTTAGACAAGTTAATCATTAGAGGAATTCTGCTTCGGCCTTGAGTTTTTACAAAAACAGCCTCTTCCATTTTCCCTCCCCTTGACATAAAAGGAACCTGAACTCTGTACTTTCTTAAGATGGATTTGAGGATTAGGTCTCTTATCTTCTCTGCTGACACCTTCTCAACCAATAAACCTTTCCTTACTCCAAACTCTGACATTTTGAATTTTGGCCTTTTGAAGTATCAGGCACACTTTGGACTAGTAACAATGCTTTTGGGGGTTAAAAATTCTTATTCTCTGATGGATCTCACACAAAACACAAAGACCAGAGACAACATGGGACCTCTGGTATCTAAGAACAAAGATACTTACATGGACAATTTTGATGCTGCAGACCGTGTTATGACGTTACTTGTTAATCAGAATGACTACCGCTCTGTCTACTTCACCTCCCCTGATGATGTTATGTTGCAAACTGCAGCTTTCATATTAATATACTTATGGTATTTGCCTTATTTGTTGAACCATTGTAATGCCCATGGAAGACAAATCACACACTGGTTTTCTAAGGAAGGGAGCAAATTCTCTTCCTATGAGGTCTTCAATGTTACACGGTGACACTGTTTTGATAATTGTATATTAAACTATTACATCATTAAAAATAATACTCTGTTGAAGAGCATAGGGTATAACTATATTTCTCGTATACGACATTTCTTTTTTTATAACATATTTTATTATGGAGAATGTCTTTCATATGTGAAAGAAGAGAGAGTAGTACTATATGCTGAACCAATTTTCTGCCTTTAACAATGATCAATTTATGGCCAGTCCTGTTTTGTCTCTTCCCTACCCACTTAGCCCCCACCTCAAATTAAAGAAAAATTCAATTTTTTCTCTAAATATTTTAGTATTTAGATATGGACTCTTTAAAAAAAAAAAAAATAAATAAAAAAAAAAAAAAATATATATATATATATATATATAAAATCATAATGCCATTATTGCATCTAACAAAATTAAAATTCATTATTACCATATACCCAATTATCATAATTTTATTATCATTTCGTTTTTGGTTCTAAATCCAAATAAGGTCCATACTTTGCAGTTGAATGGGATGTTTCCTAAGTTTCTTTTAATCTATAGGTACCTTTTCAACCTATTTTTTTCATTTCAACATTTTGTTGAAGAGCCTGTATTTTCTCCTATAGTTTCCCACAGTCTATATTTTGCTGATTGCATCCCCCTGGGTATCATCTTACATGTGTCTCTTTCCTCTACATTGCCTGTAAATTATGAGATAGATGGAGTGTCAGGTGTAATTTTCCCTTAGGCAAAACTACTTTAAAGGTGGTGTTGTTCTACATTGGGAGGTATATAATGTCTGGTTGTCTCTCTTTTTGTGATGTTAGTAACTGTTGATGATTATCGTTATGAATGTAAATTCTTATACAATATATTATTCACAAGAGGGTGCTAGACTTTCCCAGCTTCTACATCAACTCTCAGGGAGCTTTGGAATATCTACTAATAAGTTCAGCACTCCCCTATTTACCTCTTATGACATGTCTTTGCCTCCCAAACTATTTATTTAACAACTAATTTAAGAATAAATATATTTTAAATAATCTAGGGGTAATAAAAAAAAGCATTTGGTTATTTGAATAAATGTGCAGTAAGTGTAATGTTTATTTACCTTTAACTATGTCCTGTTTCCAATTTTTCTTTCACATCATCAACTTTTAAAATAATTTATCGTTTTAAATAAACTTTTGCCTTTTTTTTTTTCTAATTTAAAACTTACTTTTTTTTCACTGACATTATAGAGGATAAACATTTGTATTTGCTTTTTGTTTTTACAATGAGCAAATGATCCTGCTGGGTTTTCTAGGTCATTGATAGATTCAGTCCTCACTTTGGAAATAACAAGCTCTTATTTTATATTCAGTATTTTGCATTCTAATGTAATTTTGCTAAAAATTTATACATGACTTTAATAGCAAAGGTTAATAATTTATATATTCATAATAAGAGAATTATAAGAATGTGTCTTACATTTTCTTCCCCATATTTTTCTTTGACTACTAATATACTTATTATATGTTGGGCTCACATTAAGGTAAAATGCCATTTCCTTATACCTTCCTGCATTTTTAAAATTTACAGATATAATCTGAATAAGAAGAATACATACTTTTATGTCCCTATGCTACTCATGGAGCTTTTAAAGTAAACTCACTCTACTCTCTTTTTTCCCACTGCTATACCATTCTGACTGAAAATGCTGGTAAGAAAAACATGGTCTACACAAATCGATCAATGTGATACACCACAAAAACAAAATAAAGAATAAAAATCATATGATCGTATCAGTAGATGCAGAAAAACATTTGACAAGATACAACATCCATTTATGATTAAAACACTTAATTAAATGGGTGTAGAAGAAAAGTACCTCAACATAATAAAGGGCATATATGATAAACCCTGAGCTAATAGCATACTTAATGGTGAAAAGCTGAAAGCTTTTCCTCTAAGATCAGGAATAAGACAAGCATGCCCCCTCTCACCACTGTTTTTCAACATAGTATTGGAAGTCCTTGCCAAAGCAATCAAGCCGGAGAAAGAAATAAAAGGCACCTGAATTGAGAATGAAGAAGTCAAATTGTCACTTTTTGCAGACAACATGATTCTTTATATAAAAAACCCTAAAGACGCCACCAAAAAAAACTATTAGAAACAGTAAACAAATACAGTAAAGTTGCAGGATACAAAACCATTGTACAAAAACCCGTTGTGTTCCTATATACTAACAATGAAATCTCAGAAAAAGAAATGAAAAATAAATTCTGTTTGTAATTGCAACAAAAAGAATAAAACACCTAGGAATAAACTTAACAAAGAATGTGAAGGACCTATACAATGAAAACTGTAAGACATTATTAAATGAAATTGAAGAAGACACAAAGAAATGGAAAGACATTCCGTGTTCATGGATTACAAGAATCAACATAGTTATATTATTACCCAAAGCAATATACAGATTTAATGCAATCCCCATCAAAATTCCAATGGCATTTCTTAAAGAAATAGAACAAAATATAATCAGATTTGTATGGAATCACAAAAGTCCCCTAATAACCAAAGCAATCCTAAGAAAAAAGATAAGACTGGCGATACCTCACTCCCTGACTTCAATTTATACTATAAAGTGACAATAACAAAACAACATCGTATTGGCAGAAAAACAGACACACAGACCAATGGAATAGAATTGAGAACCCAGAAATAAACCCACATAAATGTGGGCAGAAAAAGGAGCCAAAAGCATACAATAGAGAAAAGAAAAACTTCTTCAATAAATGGTGTTAGGGAAAATTGGAAAGCCATGTGCAAAAGAATGAAACTGGACTGCTATCTGTCACCACATAAACAAATTAGCTCAAAATGCATCAAGGACCTACATATAAGACCTGAAACAATAAATGGCATAAAAGAAAACATAGGTACTATACTTACGGACCTTAAGTTCAGAGAGAAGTTTATGAATTTGACCTCAAAGGCAAGGGAAGTAAAAGCAAAAATAAATGAACAGGACTATATCAAACTAAAAAGCTTCCGCACAGCAAAAGAAACCATCAACAAAATAAAGAGGTAACCAACCAAATGGGAGAAGACACTTGCAAGCGACATCTCTGATAAGGGGCTAATATCCAAAATATGTAAAGAACTCATACAACTCAACAACAACAACAAAAAACAAACAATCCAATTAAAAAATGGGCAGAGGACATGAACAGACACTTCTCCCAAGAAGATATACAAAAGGCCAACAGATATATGAAAACATGCTCAACTTTACTAGGTATTAGGGAAATGAAAATCAAAACCACAATGAGATACCTCCTCACCCCTGTTAGAATGGTTATTATCAAGACAAGTAATAAAAAGAGTTGGAGAGATTGTAGAGAAAAAGGAACACTCATACACTGCTGGTGGGAATGTAAATTGGTATAACCACTATGGAAAACAGTATGGAGGTTCCTCAAAAACTGAAAAAATGGAATTACCATATGACCCAGGAAACTCTCTTCTGCGTATCTACCCCAAAGATCTGAAAACATTTATCTGTAAAGATATATGTACTCCTATGTTCATTGCAGCAGTATTCATGGTGAACAAGATATGAAAATAACCAAAGTGTCCTTTGATAGATGGTTGAGAAAGAAGATGTGGTTCATATACACAATGAAATATTACTCAGCCATAAGAAAAGATGGAATATGGCCATTTGAGACAACATGGATGGATCTTGATATTATCATGTTAAGGGAAATAAGTCAGATGGAAAAAGTTGAGAACCATATGATTTCACTCATATGTGGGATATAATACTGTAAGCAACAAACAGACAAGACAAACAAACAAAAACTCATAGACACAGACAATAGTCTAGTGGTCACTGGAGGGATAGTAGAAGAGGGGAAAGGGGATCAAATATATGGTGATGAAAAGAGAATTGACTTTGGGTGGTGAATACACATTGCAGTACATAGATGATATATTATAGAAGTGTACACTTGAAACCTAAATAATTTTATTAACCCATGTCACCCCAATCAATTTAATAAAAATTTTAAAAAAAGAAAGAAAAGAAAAACATGGGCTAGCATGATGAGTCCTGAAAAAAATAAAGCTGTTGTTCCTTAATCATTTGAGTAGTGGCCAAGGTTTCTAAAATTAAACAAATAATAAATCAAACAAATCCCAGAAAATATTTAAATTTGGAAACATTTTCTTTTAAAAATATTAATGTAGCATTGTTCTGTTTTTAAACAGAATTTTCTCTATAATCAGGCTGCATTTTTATAGTAAAAAGAGAAAAAAAAAGAGTAACTAGGCCAGGCAGTGACCTTTAGAAAGGTCTATTCATCTCCTGTAACCTTTTTAATTTGTCAGTTTTTTTTGTTTTTTTTTTTTGGTTCTATGAGGTGTGAGAGAAGTTCTCTTTGAAGAAATCAAGCAGATTAGAGATAATAAATTATTATGTCAGAGAGAGAGAGCCCAAATAAGAAACACCATCAGGAGAATGGCCAGATGGTCTGGATAATGACACTTTATATACCCAAAGAAAACCACAGCTGTTTATAAATGCATCTGCTGACAAATGTTCATTTTGAATGGAAACCTACTCCAATGAACCAGTGAGACTATTTAATTGAAATTTAATATGAAAGTAGAAGAAATGTAATAATAGAACAGAACTTTAAAGAACTATCAGCCTTCTGCTCAGCACGCACCCTAGTTCTTTGAATGTATTTTTATTGTATACTAGTTGGAGCTAATTATAACCAGATGTTGGAGTGTGTATTCCATACACTTGGTCTCAACATCATGTGGTAAAGAGTTTTCCATGCAAAACCTTAATTATTCCTATGCATGTGCGAGAGTGGACAGGATGTATATATCTATGGAAATTAACAGATCTCCAAGTTATATCCTGATTCCAAAGAATAACTTATACCCACAAGATGCCATCAACTTTTGCCTTCCATCTAAAATAATAAAATACTCTCATCTGCCTCATAGAAGCAGAGCCACATGTTGTTTCTTAGACTTTACAAAATTCTTCAAGACCTAGGGCTGTAATGATTTTAAAAAAGAGGAACTCTGTTCTCATGAAGTCTATCTCTTTGCTATTCATAAACCAGACAGACCTGCCAATTCTCCAGCATAATCAGGCAATTCTAGAGTTGAACAAATATTTAAAGGTCCTTTGATTCAGTCCCCATGTTACTAGCAAGGTGAATGCCAAAAGGTATGGGACTGATGTTGCTACAGATACATTTGGTGCAATGAACACCCAAGGTATTTTTGCTCAACCAATTTTCCTATGAAGGAAATAAATCTTATGCTCTTTTAAAGAGCACAATAATGTGATTTCCTACCCAACTTCACATTCATATAGTAGAAAACAATTTAATGAGTAAAATTGTTTTCTCTGTTTAGATTATATTCTACTTTGATACGGATTTGTTGTCACTGTTACCATTGCTGCTCAACCCTAATACAGTCTCCTCTGTTTGTTTGCTGATCTCCCACATCATATACATCACTAATCTCCTACCATGAAAATTTTCCCATCAATTTGCTGCTTGGTGAAAATATCCTCTCCATGAACTTCAACCAACTGGTGATAAATTTTGCAAGGCAAACTTTTTCATATTTAAACATTGAGTAATTGTACACCTATTGCCTGCAGACCGTGCATCTAAGAGAGCAGCCACTTTTTTAACCAAGGGTTGTCCAAGTCACAAATGGTTACAGCTGATTCTCTTAACAGTGTATGTTTGCCCAGATAACATTAAATCACTAACAAATATCTGTAGAATGTAAAAGTGCTTCAGTAACAGACTTTGTAAACTTAAATTTTGAGTACACTTCAGTTTTAATAGATTCAGACACAAATTCTATAGCACTACCTTCATTGGTTCTCCTTGGGGTTGTTCACATTTAACTTCCCTGTGTTTCTTGGCCTAGATACACTCTCTTCAGACAATTCTTAAGCTTCCTCCCTACAGCAGAGTGGTTGAAACATATCTTCTTGCTTTACTATTCATTTGTTAGTTGAATTAAATTATTGCTTATTTTTCTTCTTCAGGTGACTCAAAACCATTACCGTTGATTTTGCCATTGGATCAGTCATTCCTCAGCTCTGCAGGTTGTCTTGGCTCTGAAGTACAGGTCCAGAAATGTCAGCTTTAGTCACAATAACCCTTAATGTAAGAATTAGCATTCTTCCAGGTAACTAAAGTGGTTTCTACCCAAAAGGCATTGAAGTCATTTTAGAGCAACGTATGTGGATTCATGCCTAATGCATGTCAGGGTGTCTGTGGAAGTTCTTGATGTGGAAGCCATTGCCTCAGTTAAATCTGGGAGTATCAACCTAGAACAAGGCAGAGTATTGTTAACAACAATTTACAATTCAGATGATTTTATTGTTTTTAGAATCTTACAAGTGCAATAACCACAGTCCTCACTCCTCCTTAGCCTTTTGGTGTTTCCCATTCCACCTGGAACTCATTTTCTCAGGAAAGTCACTTGGGCATGTGTGTCCCTTTGATAACTACCGGAGACCAACACATATTCTAACTGGAAAAGTGAAAATTTATTTTCGAATCATCTGGCTGTTTTGTCTACATGATGCCAAACATCTGGATATTTGGGATGCCTCCAGATGATTGACTGAATTTTTCATTTTCAACCAACATGGTTTCTGGCATCGTGGAAAAAGAGCATCAGGCTTTGTTTACACAATGGCCTCAAGCCAATTTCTAAAGAGTAAACGGGTGCCTACCCACATGAACTGCCCTGTCTGATAAGAGGAAACATCTGCTATTAGTTACTTCTTTGTTCTATGTCCTAAGAGGGCTGTAGGGGGTAGGAGAGTTGTTGAATGATAGCAAGAGGTGAAATCAGAGATAAAAATAGAGGTTAGGTCTTCAAAGGCGTTCAAAACTATATGAAAGCAGTAGAAAACCATTGAAGTACCATAAGCAGGGAACGAAGGAGTTCACACTTGATTTTAGAAACAATCACTCTGGTTACCATCTTCATTAAAGTCAGGGTAACTGGAGGTGGTAAGTAGTCTATAAGAAGTCCACTGCAGTCGGCCAGGTGAGGCATTGATGATGGCCTGGTCTGCAATATGGGCAGCGGTGATGAAGAGACAGTGGAGGTTTATGAACAGTAGTGGATATGATCAGAAATATACTTTAGGGAAAGTAATATAATAATGCTGTAGAGGACAGAGTGGAAAGAAAAGCATTTGGAAGCTGGAATAAGCGACTACGTGAGAACTAAGGGTCTGAAAGAGTATAACGTTTGGGAACAGAAGAGGAAATGGATATGACAAGTGGAAACATTAGAACGTCTAGGATTCAGCAGGACCTTTGCATGAAGAGTAAGGATAAAGGTATATTCCAAGAGTAATGAGCTTTCAAGGCATGCTGGCTGACAAGAGAATACCGACAAACGAAATCGGGAAATCAGGAAGTTCAGCTTTGATGAACTAATGATTTTGACTATTAATTGGCCTATGATCATTGTTTCTCCATGTCTCTTTCTTGCTGTGATTTGCGTTGCATGGAAGAGCTCTCTGCTTTACTGGTTACCCTCCAGTTCCTCTGGTGCATCTACCTTTTTCATTCTTCTTGGGTCTTTGCTCTGGGACCTTGACCCATATATTGATTCAATTGTTTCTCTCTGGATTGAGCCCAGCAAAACTCCAGTGTGGTTGCCTGGATCTCTGAGCTAAGAAAGTCTGTCTCTTAGAACCACGGACATAATAGTAGACTCACATTGCTTATGCCTATATGTAAATCAGCGGTTACCTCTTATTTCTGACTCTCTACTGGCTTCCAGTGGCCACTGGCTCCACCAATCCATTTATAATGCAGAATTAACATTTTTTTAGTTTGAATATATTTAGTCCAGATCCCAAGGTGGGGGGAATTCAAAAAGGGAATGAGTAAATCAAATACGGCAGAAAGATTAAGAAGGAAAATAGACAAAGGATTATTGTATTTTGTAATGAATAATGGATATTTAAAGACACCAGAGTGTTGACAGCAAAAGAAAGACTATAGTAGACAAAGAAGAATGAGTTTCTCCATTTATGGAAATTAAGTCCATGTAAGCAAGTATTAAATATTAATAGCCACTGCTTACTACTTAAGTATTAAGTATTAAATCCCACTTATTTAAGGTGGATTTTATTCAGCATCTTACTTAACATTTTTGTAAGATTCTATAAGGGAAATTTCAATTAGAGTCTGGCTCTCTCTCTTTCTCTCTCATGCATGCGTGTGTGTGTGTGTGTGTGTGTGTGTGCGCTCTCTCACTCTTCTTCTCCCCCTCTTGTTAAATGTGTCCTGTAGCCAGTGCGTGGTCAGTGCTGAGAGTACAATGTATACAATTTGTACTCTCAGCAAGAAGAGTTTCCTGCTGTTTAGTTTTTAACTGTTTCGTTGCTTCTCATAATTAACTACATTTTTAGAAACTGATCTCTCTCAGTATCAAATCCTCTCCAGCTGGTCCTGCCAGACATTTATTTGAGGCACCAACACGGATGAAAATCAAATACAGCTATGAGGAAAATAAAATGAGTTTATAGCAGGTTGTATTCAATAAACAAGGAGCAAGGCTAGCATTTTCCTGCCCTCTTAAAAGCACTAACAATATTACTACAAACCCAAAAAGGACACACTTGAGAACAAATTCTCCTGTCTACATTGGCTGTCCCACATTCCACTGGCATCTTGGAATGTGCAAACTTGGTTTGAGGGCAAAATCCAACTCAATTGGCAATAAGAAAGTCTCTGACCCAGAACTCTGGAAATGTTCACAGGAGAGTCTTTGCAACTTCTAGTTGTGTTTGGGTGTCTAAAAAGACAAGGTTGCTTTGGAAATATCCAAGGCTTGGGAACCATAATCTGGAATGAGTAACATGAGTATAGCTACCGTCCAATCAGTCAGTCAGTGTTTTGAGCTCATAAAAACAGAAGATCTTAGCATGAGTGCATTTTAGAAGCTAGTACAAGCAGTGCGGCGAGGTTGGTTGGTCATTTATATCAGACACTGTTGTCAACACTGCATCCTATTCTCCTTTCTTCTTTGAGGGCAGAGCCCTCACTTTGTTTTGGGGTCCACCACTTCCCCATAGGACTCAGAAGAGAATGACCCTACCTGAAAACCACAGGTAAATCTTGGTTGGGGTAAACCAGTCAAGGCGAGCCCTTTCTTCTTGGTAGTGATGAGTTTATAGGAGGATATATGATCCAGTTCCAGCCAATGGGATGTCCGGGTGGTCGCTGGGGACTTCTGAGATATATTTCCCAGCTCTCTTTTTTGCCTCTGCACATTGCTGAGCATGGATGTATTCTAACTACAAGGATAGCTAATCTGAGGGCAAATCTGGCGATTACCCAAGTGGAGGGTAGAAGGATTCTGCCTCCCTGACAATCTCCTAGAGCTAGAGAACACAGTACTGCTGAACCCTACCTTCCTGGTAGACGGCTGATGCTGGGACGTAATACCTTTGGTTCTTATTTAATCAGATATTTTAAAATTGCAAACAAATGCATTTTAACTATCTTGGGATCTATCATTTCAATATATGTTATTGAAGGGGACAAATGGCCATGGTGTAGGTTGTAGAATCTAGTATTTAATAATATTCCAAAGCAGAAGTCAAAAACCAGAAGAGCTTTACTGTTGTATATGAAGAGCCATGTCCTGAACATCAGTCTCTGAAAAACCACCTCAAATAATAACAATTTCAATATTACTGTTACCAATTTCAGTACTACCCTCAGGTACAATGCTAGCTATTTTTATTTATCATCTCATTTATTTCCCTTATTCATCCTGTAAGGTAGGTATCAACAATCCCTGATTTTCAGGTGAGGGTCATAGACACTAAGTGATTCTATAGGCACATGGTGAGTATAATACTAGTAATAACTAATAGTTATTTTATGCTTTCTGTATTTCAGGTGTTCCCTAAGCACTTTACACATATAGTACTAACTCATTCATCATCACATCAGCTCTGAAGGAAATACTTTTATTTTCCATGTTTTGCCAGAAAATGGAAGCAAATTTCCCAAAGTCACATAAGTAGTAAGGGGCAGCGTATACATAGAGCCTGCATGCTTACTGCTTCCCCACGCATTAGAGCCATGATTCAGAATTACAGCCTACATCTGTCTAAATTCTAAGCCCATGTTTTTCCCTTTAGGTTGGGTAAGGACGTCAAAATATATTTTGGCTGTCTGTTTTGTTTCAGATACCCAGAATGAAATTAAAACTCAAAGACACCCAATTTTGATTGCATGAGTCACACTGGCCAACACTCTGGTTTGTGGGGAAATCAGACGGCTTGGTCCCTCTTTGACTCCATAGAGCTTCTGCTGTGTCTAGAGAATGACAAGGAATAAAGGGCTTCAACGACATAGGAGACAGTCCAAGTCTTTCTATAGCAAGTCAACCGGAGCGAGGCAGATGCACTCTTGACTCACCCACTGTTGTAGTTGACAGAAGAAGAATTTAATGTGACTATTCTGACAGTGAAAAATACTAGAAGTACGGAAGGATCAAGTCCATATTCAAAAAGAGATGTAGAGGATATAGGGCAAAGAATGAGACATTATAATTCTATTCTAAAGTCCTTATTGGTTGCCGAATTGAATACAACGTGTAATTCAATTTTCATCTTTTTGTTTCATTCAATAAACATTTACTATCAGGCTGACTCTGCTAGGCTCTAGGGATGTAGCCCCCAATATCTTCCCATCACACTTAGGAATAATCAAAGACCCTTACCAAAGGGTCTACCAGAATGTCACCACTGCTGTCCCACTAACTACCATCTTTGCCCCTGTTCATTCTGCTGCAATCACACTGCTGTCCTGTCCTTTAATGGAAGAGGCTGGAGAAGCTTCTGCCTCAGAGCACTGGCTCTGTACTTTCTCCTTTTCTCCACTCAGACCACACTTCTCTCAGGTATCTATTTTGTGTGGCTGGCTCACTCCCTCACTTGATTCAGGTGTGTGCTCAGATGTCACCCCATCTGTCACTATCCTATCACTCTATTTTAATTCACATTGCTTATTTATTATGTATTTATCTGTTAATTAATTAATTAATTAATTTTTTTTTAAAAAAAGATTTTATTGGGGAAGGGGAACAGGACTTTATTGGGGAACAGTGTGTACTTCCAGGCCTTTTTTCCAAGTCAAGTTCTTGTCCTTTCAATCTTAGTTGTGGAGGGAGCAGCTCAGTTCCAGGTCCAGTTGCCGTTTCTAGTTGCCGTTTCTAGTTGCAGGGGGCACAGCCCACCATCCCTTGCAGGAGTCGAACCAGCAACCTTGTGGTTGAGAGGATGTGCTCCAACCAACTGAGCCATCCGGGAACTCAGCAGCAGCTCAGCTCAAGGTGCCATGTTCAATCTTAGTTACAGGGGGCAGAGCCCACCATCCCTTGCGGGAGTCGAGGAATTGAACCATCAACCTTGTGGTTGAGAGCCCACTGGCCCATGTGGGAATCAAACTGGCAGCCTTTGGGGTTAGGAGTACGGAGCTCCAAAGGCCTGAGCCACCGGGCCAGCCCTGTTAATTTATTTTTTATTGTCTCACCACTCCTGCTTGACTTTTAAGGGGCTCTGTTCAGTTTGTGGCTATATCCCTAGCACTTACTATACTGACAGACACATAGTTAGCCCTCAATCAATAGTTGTTGGAAAAAGAAAAGGTGACACTAGTGGATACAATAGCAGCTCTAGGATGCAGCTGAAGCTCATATCCAGCGACTTACAGCTCAGCACTATAACACAGTATAAGCCAAAGGGTTTGATAATATTACAGTTTAAGTAAACAGTTGTCTATTATATAGTGCAATTAAGCATAAACACAAAATGGTTGCCTTTTCCATTTTTACATCTGACCATAGGTTCACAATAAAAAAAAATAATAATTAAGCTCAGCAGCTACTGCAATTTAAAAAAATTTGCAGGTGTTCTCTTGATGGTTGATATGGAAATTGCTACTTAGCCCTTATTTGATAGTGCTGGTAAGTTACGTCTTCCCTTGTAACGCTGAAACTTGTAATGCAATGATTAATATGGGATGGTAGCACTAGCAAAAACCCAGAGCAAGCCAGAAGGATATTGATTCCATGTCACACCTAAAATCAACTTAAATGAATTTTGCAATGGCCTTTGCATTTGGAAATGTGGATTGCGTGAGCAACGTCTACCCAAGCAAATCTAGTACATTCCATTTTTGTGCTGAGCGCGGGGCTGGCCTGAAAATTGGTGCCAAAACCAGATGTTTGACTCTGGAAAAAGGGCATTCCACACATTCATCAATAACACTTCTTGGCAAATCCAAGCCAATGGTACAGGACACATATGTGTATCCATGTTCGATAGTGTAGAAACCACACTGGTTATTTACAGGAAGAAGCATTGTAAAATTGGATGTATTTATAGAAATGCCTATGAAACATGCAGTTATTTTTAACAAGAAAGAGTGGAAGTTGTTTAGTGCAGATGCATAAATTGTCTTGCAAATGAAATGATTGATTGTAACACAATCCACACTTTCAAATATCATCTGATAGTTTCATCGCCAAGTGCTTATTGTATATGGAAAAAGACTGGGGAATCGTTCAAAAAGATATAAGCATGGTTCTTGATCTCTGAAAGAAGTATACACTCTTGAAGAAAAATGAGAGGTTCATGCTTGGGGAGAAATCAAATGGGCTTGAAAAATTCATCACATCCTTTTTATGGCCATCAGGACACAACATAGAACCTACTAGAGCACGTCTTTCCTCTTCTCTTTGGCCTTTATGAGTTACAGTGACAGATGGGACTTACTTCTTCAGTGGTAGCCCATTATGTCCTGTACTAATGAAAGCTCTCAGTTGATAAGTAAACAAGGAACAAAGCAACCATATCCTTGCATCTTAATTGCTAAGAAATTATATGAAGACTGAGATACAGATGTTTAAAAAAGGGCAACTCCCAATTCAAGATGTTATATTATTAAGCCCTAAGCAGACATCCCTCCATCTTACCCCCATACATATGCATAAATAAACACAAAATGATAAGAATCCTAAGGATGAAAAGGTCACTATAAATAGGCAAGATCTGTCTTTTTAGGCAATATAGGTTTCCATTGAGACCCAAAGGTAGGATGTGAAGATTACAGGAAACGAAATCCCGTGGTGGATGAAAATGGGAGGAACAACTCATATATTTTTGTGACAGTGTGGTGAGATCTAACCTTAAGGAGTTGGTAGGAGCAGGAATTCTGGCCCGAAGGAAAAAAGGATGATCTCACCTGTTTGTTCACACTGTGTCTCCATAACCTAAAACAGTGTGTGGCGTGCAGTAGAAATTCAATAAACATTTCCTGGAGGGAAACTAAAAGTAAGCCTGGGTCGCCCTGCTGGCTCTGATACTCCATTGAAGAGGGATCACCCAGTACCGAAACACTAAACTGAGATCAAGGAGAGGGAGTGAGTTTTCAAAGCTCTGTTGACAAGTTATTCTCATTTACCAAACTCTAACACACAAATACATTGGAAGTTGTCACTGCTGTCCTTACAACTAGAAAAAAGTGAGCACACTGAAATCAATGTCTTTTCTTGGGCCCATCGGTGAATTGAAGTCACAGGGCAAACTGCCACCCCGAAATCTGGAGAGAAAGGAGAATACAGAGAATAACTGCTGATACCAGCTTACCTGGCACAAAAGCTACAGGAACCATAAATCGGCAGAAATACCTAAATGGTAATTTTGCTGAATTGTTAAAGGCTGAGAATGAGAAGCTAGTATGAGAATGTAAAATTCCTGGGGGCCATAGTCTTTGAGGCCCACTCACCTTTTCATGGGTTTTACATCCAGGAATCCTACCAAGGTTCTCATGGTAAAGAGCCAAAAGAAAAAAGAAAACACACATACACACACACACACACACACACACACACAAAAAAAAACCAGAAACAGAAAAAAAATCCCCTTGTGTTTCTGGCAAGGGGAGGACAAAGTAACCCATATTTGGGTTCACCCAGAGCATTCTCCATAACCAAGGCCTGCTATACAGGGGGAAAGACTGTAAAAGAGTCTTATGCCATCTGGGGGAAGAGCAATAACCCAACTGCAGCCGCCTCCAGCATTCCTATCTCTGCTAAAGTAGAGGGGGAGACCAGAAAGCTTCAGGTCACAGCCCAGGGCCACAGCCCACTGAAAGACTGGGACTGAATCACAAGATTGTAGACCAGAACACGTCCCCCCTCCACACCTTACACCACATCATTAGAATAACAATGGATTGCAGCTAAAAGAGCAGCAAGACATCACCTCTTTTAAAGGAAGAGTTCCCAGAAAAGCCCAAAGACAACAGGGGAAATAAAGAGCAAGGACACAAGAGCAATGTCAAGGCTCAGAAACCTACGGCTACAGCAAAAATCAACTTCTAGCCAGACTCACATGAAACCTCATATTAAAGGACTGTTTACTGCAGTTCCAATTACCTGCTACATCATGTCCAGGTTTTAGTAAAAAACTATAAAGCATGCTAAAAGGCAAGTAATAGTACAGTTTGGTGAGATAAAGGAAACAGCAATTCCAGACTCAGATATGATAACAATTTTACTATTTGAAATTTTGAAGTGAATTTTATCATTTGAAAATGAATTATCAGATGGAATTTAAGATGACTATGATTAATACGACAGGGGCTCTACTGGGTAATGTAAGCAGAGAGCTGGAAACTCTAAGAGAAAATCCAAAGGAAATGCTGGAAATTGAAAACAAAGTGGCTGAAATGAAGAATGCCTTTAATGGGATGATCAATAGACTGGACATGGCTGAGGAAAGAATCAGTGAACCTGAAGATATGTTAGTAGAAACTTCCCAAACTGAAATACAAAGAAAAAAAGAATGAACAACAAAAGAATATCCAAGGGGAGGGGGCTAAATAAGTGATAGATGGATAAATGTTAGATTAATAGACAGATAGGTAGATTGATACATATGTATGTATATGTCTATATACATACATAAGCATATATTAATTTATATAATGTTTTTACATAGCAGATATTTATATAGCACTCCACAATAAGCAACTTTCTAAGATATTTACATATATTGACTCATTTAATCCTTAAAACAACCCAATGAGATAGATGGTATTGGAGTCCCCATTTTACAGATAAGGCTCTAGAGGCTGCATTACTCAGTGGTAGTCTGAGTGCCGAGATAAAGAAAGTTGAAGGATGGACAGGGAAGAATCACAGATCCAAATCTAAAAGAAGTCAGGAAATGATCAGGGAATTCAATGAACACATTACTAAATTCAAATCAAATAGATATAATAATAAATGCTGTAGCAGGTCATAAAGGCCAAGACTATAAACTGTGTCCACTGTGGCCCATCTACTGGGTAAAAGGACTTATCATGAGAAGTAGAAGATCAAACTGAAAATGCTAGGTGGGCGAAAAGTGGAAAGGCTTGACTTCCAGGATGAGCAGCAGGCAGGAGAACTGTAGAGGTACATGAATTAAATAAGTTTTGATAGGAAGGAAGTAGGAGAGGGATGGGTTAAATAGAGCTAATTGGGCTCTCACTGGATTGCAAACATAACTATCAACTAAGCTGGTGAAGAGGACTTAAGGTGACTAAAATTCCTTTGCAGGGTCGAGATGAATAATTCTCAAAATAACCTGAGCACCATGAGGGGAGAGCATATAACAAAGACATGAGGAGTGAACACAGCTGCTTCGATGTCCAGGAGTTTCAAGTACAAATCCAAGAACCACCTCTCTGCTCAGCCTGCCATCTTTATCAACTATCATTATTTATTGAAAATCCATTATATTTCTGGTAAAACTCTAGGCACTTTGAGAATTCCCCCAGCATGAAAAAGATTGCCTAATCTTTGCCTTCTATGAGGTCACGTACTCATGAAAACATTTCCTTTTGATTTGGGGCCAGTAGCTAAAGTTGTATGTTTGAACACATGGATGTCTTTTCTACAGGCAAAGCACAAAAGCAGAGGCTGAGCAACACTTTTGGAAGCACAAAATCTGTTATCATTATCCGGCTTTCCAGAAACATCTGGAATTTGAGTTTCTGTTTTCATTATTCTGGAAAGCAATAAGCCTCCTCCTGACATTCACCTCCAGTTGACCTTATTGTAACAATGCTTCAAAGGAGACCCAGATTTGTCTATAGAAGCAACATCGAAGACATTGCCTGTATCAACTCATGATCCATATTGTCCAGAATCATTCTGCCTTGAAAGTGAGATGGGAATAACTATCAGGATGCAATTACGTTAATTAGTAGGCATTTGGACCATGCCAAAAGGTCCTTGATGTTTGGTTCTGTCCAAGACTTTTGGTCCATAGTTAATATAAACCCTGCAGTTCTGCAAGATTCAAACCCTCACCAATCTACCTAACCCCATGTTCCATTACCAGCTATACTCCCATGGCAAGAAGTGTTATTATTGGCAATACAGCCATAACACAATTTCTGGACTAATGAAACAAGATAATATTTTTTATGTATCAATCCTATCCTCAATCAGGGCCCACATTTATTGAGGTCACACGGCCAGAATTTCCCTTACATACTACAGAGAGGAAAAAGTCCAAAGGCCTCAGGGAGTAAGAATACATTAGAATGAATCTTTTATGTGCAACTTGCTCAGCCACTCCCAACCATAACACCTACGTGGGCTTGGAGAACAGATAATGCTTTAAGAAATGCATTTGTGTGAGAGGTGTCAGTATCTTTGAAACACACAGAGGACTTAGCTGTCCTCTGAAGACTAGAAATGGCAGAGAAGGATGCTATTATGTACTGTGTTCACTGATCTCAATGGGAAGAACGAGCTCTCAGATTGGTGAAGGCTGCTTGCCTAAGTAAAGTAAATGCAATTACTGCTATGAGCTATAAGAACACAACTATAACCAACGTACTTTAATCCACCGAAGTTTCGTAGAGCAGGAGTTGCTAGTACTCAAGGGACTTCCACCAGGTAACAGTCATATTCCCAAGATACATCTGAAGGCTGAGAATACCTCCTGGCCATTTGGGGCTCCTTAAGAAGGTGAACCAACAGTCAGAGAAGGAGTAAGTGGTTGGAGTTTGATCATATTAATGGGGAGAAATTACAGTGCTACTACATAATAGAGGCAAGGAAGGCTGTGTTCAGAACCTAAAGAATTCAGCGGGTTTCCTCTTATTACTTCCTTACCCAATAGTCTATTCAATTGAAACACTTAGAAATCCAATAAAAACAAGACAGCCAAGCACTCAGAAATAATGGAACCACCCTAATAGCTGAGAGGTTGGCAGAAGACAAGGGGAATGTGGAAGGGGTGGACGCAGGCAACAATAATTACCGTAGTAGGCCTCATGACCAGGTGGAGAGGCACGAGCTTTAACAGCTATGTTTTATTGTTTGTTAGTTTGTTTGAAATTTGATTGTTTCCTTTAACACCTCTGTTTTATTGTTTGTTTGTTTGAAACTTGATTGTTTCCTTTCTCTTTTGCCCCATGCTTTCTTTTTTATTTTTTTAATCTCTGTCACATAGGCTTCTATTTTCTCTGATTAGAAAAATTTTTTAAATTAGTTTCAGGTGTACCGAACAATGTAATAGTTAGACATTTACACCCCTCCCAAAGTGATAACCGCCTTGGCCCAATCTACTACCCCTCTGACATCGTATATAGTTGTTACGATTCCATTGACTCTATTCCCTATGCTGTGCTCCACATCTTGTGACCATATATATATATATAAAATTATAATTGACATTCAATATTATTCAGCTTCAGGTGTACAGCGCAGTGGTCAGGCATCTACACTGTCCCCACGCTTTCTTTTTTAAAAGATTTTATTGGGGAAGGGGAACAGGACTATTGGGGAACAGTGTGTACTTCCAGGACTTCTTTCCAAGTCAAGTTGTCCTTTCAGTCTTAGTTGTGGAGGGCGCAGCTCAGCTCCAGGTCCAGTTGCCGTTGCTAGTTGCAGGGGGCGCAGCCCACCATCCCTTGCGGGAGTTGAACCGGCAACCTTGTGGTTGAGAGCCCACTGGTCCATGTGGGAATCGAACCAGCAGCATTTGGAGTTACGAGCATGGAGCTCTAATGGCCTGAGACACTGGGCCGGCCCACGCTTTCTTATGTGTAGAATGCTGGCAGCGATGAACAATTCAGCTGGGATTAAGATTTGATTGATGTAACCCATCATTGTTATGGTTGTTGGTAGCACTTTTTGCTTTTCTATGCTGCAGACATGAATTTTTCACTTAGATGAAGGACAAGGGCAGATGTTGATGGGACAAATATACAAGAAGATAGATACAGATTAGGTAGATAAATAGATATAATTTTTTGCCTTTTGCCTGTCAAGATCCATTTGCATCATTTTAACTCTGATTTCTGACCCTTCATCTGCATGAACTACGTGAATAAATTTAGTGACACCTGACTTCCAGTTGCATTTAATAAATTGGGCACTGTGGCAGGAGATTGGAGAGAGATAGAAGAGTAAAGTTAGAGTTGCCCTCTTAAAAGGCTTGACAAGTTGGCTGTGTCCTTTGACACACGTCATTGCCACACAGGTACTTACTCTTTTTTTTTTTCCTTTCCTTTTTTGTGAATTTTTATTTCTTTTTGGAATTTTCTAAATTTTTTAAAATTAAATATATTGGGGCAACATTGGTTAATAACATTATGTTTCAGGTGTACAGTTCTATAATACGTCCTCTATATACTGCATTGGGGGTCAAATATATGGTGATGGAAGGAGAATGGACTTTGGGTGAGGTCATTACTCTTCAAGTGGCTGACGTTACATGACTCTTTCCTTCCAGGCCCCAGTAACTGCATCTGACTCTTGTCCCCTCTCCCCCAGGAGTGGTACAGGCTTAGCTTCCACTAAGCCCCGTGTTACTGCATGGTCCTTTTTGGTATCCCTAAACCCACCTTTGTAAATACCTCTTGTGAATAAACTCTCTTTTAATTATCCTCTTTTGTATATAGTATCTATTTCCTACTAGAATCTGACCCATACAACTTTATCACTCCTAATTCCTCTTTTTCTTGAGAAGCTAAACGCCAAAGGAAAGAAAGAAATGAGCCCTACTGTGGATATAGGATTGAAATGTTTAGCAGGACTAAAATTAGTCTAGACTTTTTAATGACTGAAAGTGAGGTGAAATCTATGGAAACAGACTAAAAGATCACTCATATGGCAAAATGAAAGTGAGCAGAAATGGGCCAAAATAGTCATTGTGGAAAAAGAGTTAAAACCATTTCCTATTTGTTGTCTCTCAACAACTACCCTGATTACACTGGGTAGCTCAGTCACTGTGTAAATTCATTTTCAAAGAGGTACAACCTAATGTAAATAAAAAAGGAATTCCAAATGTCCTGACATCCCTCAAAGAAAATGAAAAATATCCAACTTATAAAGCATAGTGACACTTTTCAAAACAAATTTTTGCTCCCCTCAAAATTCCTGAACCCCCTGCCAAGCAAGTCTCATAGTCACAGCTGCTTTGCATCCTTCCAACGTGGTGAAATTCCCCCAAATTTTCTCCAATTCTTTAGACAACCCATAAATTTCCTTTTGTCCTTCCTCTCAACTTTTCAATACATACACAAAAACTCAATGTTTCTGGATCGTTTAAGCTTTGTTTTCTCTGCTTCATTAATTTCCGAGAGAGAGAGAGAGAGAGAGAGAGAGAGAGAGAGAGAGAGAGAGAGAGCTCACATAAGAGGAAGGGAGTGCTTTAGATCTGATCAAGCAAGCAAGTAAGGATAAAGTGTTAATACTACTGTGTTGCTTCATCTCTTTGTCCATTCTCTTCATTCTGCATTATCCAAACAAAAACAGCAAAAGACAAAGCAAAACAAACAAAAACCTGAGAAATTGTTTGGCAAAGGAAACACCTCACTTAAAGAGTAAAGGCGACTAAAAATGAAATACTCAGTTTTTACAGGACAGCGTGGGAGACATCACTCTTTAATCGTTCCCTTCAGATGGGCTTAGAACAGCACCTACCCGTATGGTATGAATGCAATGAATCCTAGAGATGTTTTTTTTTTATGCTCTGGAGGGACAAAAATGATTTGGATCATTTTGGTATCTCTGAAACTGAAGCTTGAACATAAAAGTTGGGATGTGAAGAATCCTTCCACAGAAAGATGGACGAGAAGATAGTTGTACTGTTTCCGGTATCATATTAGTCACTGTCCAGACAGCTGCCTGATGGAATAGTGAGTGGATTTCCTAACACATTTTGCTTTTATCCAGTCAGTTGCATACAGATGTGGATAAAAAAGCTCATGAGCCCACATACATTGAGTCCTGTATTTTGCACAGCAGATGCTGTTGCAATGCCTTCTGCCATTTTAATCTCCTTCTAGATTGTGTTGATGGAGAACACCTGTCACTTCTCGATTACTCTCTATGCACGTGTAAAATGCACTATGTACAGTATCTTATGTCTACAACAACTCTCCTGGGTATGACTCCATTAGATGTATTTTAAAAGTACTTTAAAGCTTTTTACTGTATTTCATGCCACTGAAAACTAGAATAATTACTCGTGGCTCACTCAAAACAGGTTCCTCAGGAATATGATTTCCCTTTTGCAGGGTTCTTTTTCATTGGGTGCCAAGCTGGTCTGTCAGCCACTGTTTTCTTCCAGCAGCCCTTGCTCTGCTGCGTTATTAGAAGGTATGTTTCAATATGCTTGCAATTTCATAGAGGCAGTCAAGTTTACTTTTTGGCCTCCACTTAGCTCCATTACCTCACACCTGTCTTCCTGAATTTAATAAAAAGTGACGATGGTCGTTGGAAAATCCTGCAGCAAACAGTAAGCTATAATTTGACATATCCTCTTCTCCATCTATGTTATTTGTAGTGGGGTCTCCCAGGGAGTATTGCTAATACGATTATGAAGGTAGGTCACACAAGAATTAGCCCACCATGGAAAGAGCCTCATGGTATGGAGGCTTCCACTAAACTTCAAAACAGACAAACAAAAAAACAAGGCACTTTCATTGAAACAGCCTTGAAATTCTCCCAGCTCCTTTGTATCAGACAGTCAATAAAGAGGTGTTTAGTGAGCTCTCCTGCAGAAGGGTGTACAATAGTAGGCAAGCAGTTAGAATGTTTCTGAAGACAAATCTGGTTTCCAACTTACAGAATGGCTACGATCCTGATGCCTTACAGTAATAGGTAAAATATCCTCTGGATATTAGTTTCTTTTACCCTCTTTAGAATGCATCTGTTATCTTTCGTGTAATGGCTAGATTTTGCTGCATAACAAACCACACCCAAAATTAAGGGCTGAACCGTCCGTTTACTATTATGCAGAGTTGTATAAATCAGCATTTTGGGTTGGGCTTGGCTCTACAATTCTGTTGCTCTAAATCACTCATGTGTTTACAGTAAGCTTCTGGTTTAGGCTGCAGGCTGGCCAATTGCTAGCTGGGGCATTTAGCATCGCCTCCACATGGCCTCTTGATCTCCAGAAGGCTACTCTGGACATGCTCAGATGGTGACAGGGTTCAAAAGCATCAAGGCCATGTTCTTCAAGTCTCTCCTGTGTCACTTTTCTACCATCCCATTGATCAACACAAGTCTCATGAGTCATTATGGGAGGGTACTATCAAAGGGCTAGGTTACAAGGATTGGTGAAAAAATTGGAGCCATCACTGCAATCAATTCACTACACAGTTTTTTGTTTTCTTTTGCCTCTTATAATAGCATCTTCTGGAGAATGAATTGCCCCTACATGGCACTTTTCTCAATGTCACAACATAAAAAGTTAATAATTCAATGAAAATGGCTTCTGCTCCATGACATATTGACCTACCACCCTTGAACTTACACTGTAAAGAAGTAAATCAGAGCTAACAGCTTCTCACAAGATTCCACAGGTTTAAGTGAATCTAATAGAGCCATCACCAATATTAAACACACCAAAAATAAAATGTTTAGTCAAATAACTATTTTGACGTCTACATTTGCCAGCAAAATAAAAACAAAAACACACCAGGTTGATGGCACCTCAATCCTTCCCTTTTTTCCTCCCTCCTCAGCCAAACTCCTTATCACTTCCTGAAGCTACCTGCTATGTGGAGCAAATCAAACCCAGAGGAAGTTGGCACCAAATGAATGAATATGGGAAATCAACTGCCACCCACACTCTAACTGGGGAGTTGCCAAGAAAAAAAAAAGGCTTTTCAACTGTATTGTTTCAGAGTTTGGAGCCGCTCTCAATGGCAGTAATACAACACCCACCCCCACCACTCTGTCCTATCCCAAATCCCAAAAGAGACAGCAGAAAAAGCTATTCCACTGGTTACCTCACATAACCCCAAACTGCTGCTCCTACACATAAAAAAGTCCATTTAAAAATATTGCTTCAATGTCTTGAATTCAACCTAATGGATTCACTTTGTATAATTTTATGTCTTCTGAGAGCCAGGCAGGACCTTCCTACACTAAAAAGGAATGATTCCTTCATAGGAAATATTCACTAACCAAGACACTGGAGGATTGTAAGCCCAGGAGAGAATTCTGATTAATGTTTTTAAAGGACCTCTCTGGCGGGTGTTGAGAATGACAGGAAATGCAAGAGTGAAAACTGGGAGAATAGTGAGGAGACGGTTCTAAGAGTCAAGGGAAGAGCTGATGGTGGTTTAACCCAGGACATAGCAGTGGAGGTGAAGAAAAGTGGACAGACTTGGCAGATAGATTTAAATCACTTAGGGGTAAATTAATGTAGGGGTGGATGTGAAATAATGAAGGAATCAATAAGGACGTCTGCATTTTGAGCTCAAAAACTTGTAAATGGTGGTGACATGCTGAGACAGGGAAGGGCAGGAAGAGTGGGGGTAAGAGTTGATGGTAGGAGAACTCCAGTGTTCAGCATTGAACATGTCAAGGTTAAGACATCTCTTATCTTGAGTTAAGACTCAAATATACTTCACAGGTTGACAGTCAGATATAATGTGGGGTGCTCAGAGGAGAAGCCAGATATCAATATGGAAATTTATTTACATATAAACATGTATATACATATATATGAAAATTTATGTATATGTAAATAGGGAAATCATCATTATGGAGATGATAGTAAAGACATATTAATGGATAGCATACCTTACAGAGGGATATTAGGTAGTGAGCCCAGGAAAATATCAAAATCTGACTACCCCTTTCTTTCTTTAACAAATTCCAAATTCTCTTTTACTGTAGTTTAAGTTTTTTTGTTTGTTTGTTTGTTTTTTTAGCACATTATTATTTTTATTTCCTCCCTACTTTTTGGGTCATTTCTTGCTCTCCTTTAAGGAAGCTACTTCATCACCACTGTAACCGACTGCGCGCATACACACACACACACACACACACACACACACACACATATATTCACACTGTGAACCTACCCTGGGGATAGTCTTGTGTATTTTCACTCTGTACTTTTAAAAATTATTATCATTTTGGAAGTCTCTTCCACATTTGTAGCTGTCTTTTAAGTGGATCTGAGAGTCTGCTTGGGACATAGCTCCAGACTAGACATATTCTGAGTTTCCATGCTTGGGGTTCTAGCTCCTTGCTGGTGGTGCATTTCCGGGTCCTACCCCTGCACCTACAGCACAGACCTGAGTCCCAGTTATGCATGGGTGACATTGCTTCTTTCCCTGCGGTAGAACGGAGGCTTATATTTTGCTACAACCTTGAGCAGCTGGCTATGGTTGTTTCCAGGTAATTAACGCTTGCTCCTTTCCACATGGAGTTACAAGATCACACTTTGACTGATGTCCAAGCCTAGCGAGAGTGGCTCCATCTACACAGACATTAAGACCCTAGTCCTGATGCTCCGTGGTTGGCATCCATCCAGAACAGGCTCCCGCTGACTCTGAACCATTGGTCCTGTCCCTGGATTACCACTGTGGCTTCCCATCTGTTTCTCTTCTAGTTGTATTTGTTTGCTGTTAAGACCTCTCCATTTCTAATATGCGAAGACTCCCCTTTCATGTTTTCGAACATTGCTTTTTAAAAAAACTATGAAAGAGGTTTCAGAATGTACTCAGCCAGCCACCTTATCACTTTAAATTCAATTTTATTGCGGTATAATTTCCATACAATAAACCACATCCATTTAAATTGTATAATTAGTTAAGTTTTGATAGATGTACACACCCCTAAAATCACTGCTATAGTCAAAATATATATCCACCCTGTATCCAAGATTCCTCATGGCCTTTTGTTCCTGTCATCCCCTTCCCAAGGCAATCACCCGTCTGTTTTTTTTTTGTCACTGTAAATTAGTCTGAAATTTTTAGAATTTTATATAAATGGAATCACGTACTATGGACTCTTGTATGTCTTGCTACTTTCACTTCTTTTCCTTTTCACTGTTGTGTAGTCCTCACGTTTTGTTTATCCATTCAGCCATTGATGGACATTTAAGTTATTTCCATTTGGGGTCTATGATGAATAAAGCTATTATGAACAATCATGTACACATCTTTATGTGAACATACACCATTTACTGCTCTTGAGTAAATACTCTTAAGAGTGAAACAGCTGATTTGTACGGCAGGTGTATTTTGAATTCTTACGTACATTTAATGCCAAGGAATCTTCTAAAATGCTTACACCATTTTATATTCCCACCAGCAGTACATGAAAGTTCCAGTTGACCAATATCCTCACCTTAGTATTGTCTGTCTTTTGTATTTTACCTATTCTAATGTGTGTGTAAGTAGCATCTCATTATGATTTCAATTTGCATTGTTATGACTAATGAGGCTGAGGAACTTTGTTCTTTTTTTCTAATTATCTGATCTAGATCTTTTGTGTTTCCATGTAAATTTTAGTAGCTACTTATCAATTTAATAAAACCTGCTGGGGTTTTGTTTGGGATTTTTCTGAAATTTGAGGAAAATTTTCACCTTTATATTAAGGACATGAGTATGATGTTCCAGAAGTTCTCTATGGTTTGTTCCTATTGTTTGTTCCAGAAGTATTCTATAGTTTTCAGTGTATAAGTATCGCAAGATTTTGTGAATTTATTTCTAAATATTTTTTTGACATTGTTTTAACCGGAATTGTTTTTTAAATTTCATTTTCTAATTGCTGCTACTATATAAAAATACATTGATTTTCGTATTATAACTTTGTGTCTTATGACTGCTAAATTTGTCTATTACTTCAAGTAGTTTTATAAATTTTAACAAGGATTTTCTATTAAGTAATGATCATACTATCTACCAACCAAGTTTTTCTTCTTCCTTTCAAATCTGAATGCATTTAATTTCTTATTCTTGCCTATTGTAACAACCTCAACTTTTAGTGTAATGTTGAATAGAATTGGTGAGAGTGAGAATCCTTGCCTTGTTTTCTATCTTATGAGGAAAACAGTTAACATTTTATAATTATTTAAGGTTATAGCTATAGATTTTTTTTAAGTTAGTGCCCATTAACAGACTAAAAAGTTCTCCTTTAGTCATTAGCTGCTGAGTTTTTAATCACTAGTGGGTTTATGTCAAAGTTTGTTTTGTTTTGGGCATCTATCAAAATGATCACATAATTTTTCTACTTTCTTCTGTTAAATGGTGAATTCTATTGATTGATTTTTGAATGTCAAACCTACTTTGCCTTCAAGAGAAAAGCTCTGCTTGATTATGGTAATTTACCCTTTTTATATATTGTTAAATTTTATTTGTTAATATTTTAAGCATTTGTTTGTTTTGTTAATAAGAGACATTGCTCTTTATTTTTTTATCTGTATACTGTGATTCTCAAGTTTGAGTACTAAGGTTTTATAGGCCTTGTGAAATAAATTGAGAAGATCTTTCTTCTTATGTTGTCTACAAAATTTTAGATGAGATTCATGCTATTTCTTCTTTGAATGCTTAATCGAATTTATCAAGGAAATCATCCAGCCTGGAATTTACTTAGTTGAAATTTTTATAACAGGTACAATGCCTTTAATAGATTTAGGAAACTCAGATTTTCTATTTTGTCTTGTGTTGATTTTGATAATTACATTTTAAGATATTTCATCATTTAATCTAAGTTGTCAAATTTGCTGGTATTAATTTTGTAGTTTTGTTCTCTTCTACTTCTAATGTCTACAAGATTTATAATGATAATCCCCTTC